>NW_026067959.1:4121615-4156577 GCF_014885135.2 Alexandromys fortis | reverse complement strand
GGGAGGGGGAGGGAAGCAGGATGGGGAGGAGGGAGGACAAGGTTAAGGGGGTGGGGCAGGATAAGAAAGACAGAAAGAAGTTAATATGAAATTTGTTCATTTAAGAGACCAGGAAGAAAAAGGTTTCGTTGAAAGTTGAATTTTTGTTTGTTTTAATTTGTTGGGAGGGGCCCAAGGGTGGAGTGGGGGTGGGGAGCAATGAGAGGATCATTTTAATGAACAAAAATCTTGCATAATGTTAGCTGCAGACAAGGCCAGCATCATCTACCGTAGCCCTCACAAGCTGACTTGATTTAGTTAGAAACTACTGTTACCATGGTTCACAGACAAGAAAATACTCAGGAGCATGGATGGGCCCAGAATCCAACACAGTGAGTGAGTCCGGACACTAGTCACTATAGAAGAAAAGTCACTGAAAGAAGAACCTGCCTGTCCATCCGGAATCCCTGCTAGGTACCCTGGAAAGGAGAAAGCAAGAGGGAGCAGAGGCCAACAAATCCCAGCATCCAGAAGGCTAAGGCAGGAAGACTGTAAGGTCAGACTGGGCTGTGAGCTGCATCTCCGGGACAGAAGCAGGTTAAAGAAGTCAAACTGAGAGAGAGGGGGGAGTTCTACACTGATTTCAGTGGGAACCCTCATGAGTAAAAGAATACACTGATAAAACCAACTCCATGAGAATAGCAAAAACCCCTAATGTGGTCAGAGTCACTCGCCTTGGCTAGGCAGGGTCAGGAGAGCACGAGTCCAGCCATTCTCTCTAGTCCTGTAGGAATTCATACTTGCTTTTAAGGAAGTAAGCAGGACATAATGGCCCCCTCCTGTCTTCCACCTGAATGACACAGGGCTGCCTTGCTAGCTACAGCCACCATAGCTCGCTAGAACGGAGCCTAGAGAATAATATGCACTCTCGAAAAATTTGCTGAATAACTAAATTAGGAAAAAGAATTCTTTGTGGGAAGGTTCTAGAAAGGTTGGACATATCGGAGTTAAGCAGAAGTCAGCACCAAAGCAGTTAAGTCAGGAAGAAACCTGGCGATAGCATCAAGAGTCAACAAGGGTTTGCTCTGAAAGACTTCAAAGCATGAGCGTGGCAGGAAGCAAAGAAAAATGGACACTATTTCATTAAAGTCTTGGGGGTGAGGGCAAGGTGTTTGTGTGGTCGAGATTGTGTCCCATGAACATGACACGAAGGAAAAGTATCAACACGTGTAGACACTCAGTGGCACAGATAAAATGAGCTCTTGGCAGTTCAGAGTTGCTGTGGAAGCCAGGAGGCATTTTCTTCAGTGATGTTGCCACTGATAAGATGCCAAAGATCTCCTAAATATCCCCTGACCCAATCTCATGTAAGCAACCTAAACTCACTGGGGCATAAATAAATAAATAAATAAATAAATAAATAAATAAATAAATAAATAAATAGAATCGACAGACACAGGGAGGAGGCAGGAGGGAAACAGGGAAAATATGACCAAAATATTCTTTACTTATGTATACAAATGTGATAATGAAATCTATTGCAGTATATAATTAATATATGCTAATAAAACCATAGGTACAATCAGTGCTGTCTGGCAGGAGTGGACAGGTAAGCTGCAACGGGCAGGCTATTGTGAACAATAAAAATAAAATAAAACTGGCCCGTCATACTGCCAGGCTGCACCGCTATCTTTGTCTTCATTTCTCTACGACTTTGGTGCTTGTTTGGTCCTCATTCATTTCATCAGTTTCCAAATCTTCGTTAATTTCCTACAGTTATATTCAGGTTCACCTCTATCGTCAAACCTCTAAGGGCTGTGTCTTGCTTAGGACTTAGTCTCAGCCCTAGACACGCTGTGGTGGAATGAGGGTACAAACTGTGGGGGATACTGTGGAAGAAGGAACTGATGTGAATGAGAATCACACAACAGAAATGAACAATAACACTATATATCCATATATATCTCCATACTATATATATATATATACATCACATACATATGACATATTCACATATATAAAAAAGCATGGACCAGGTACATGTACAAACACAGCTTGTTATTATGTTAAGATGACCTGAGGTGACTTTCATTAGACTAAGCTCCATTAACCATTGTTATTTCATCTCATGCCGTTTCTCCTTACTAAATAAGGAAGACAACAGTTTATGTCTTTTTTATTATAAACAGTAAGACATTTAACTTAAGGTTGAGAAGGGAGTGATGAAAAGCCTTGGAGTTTCCTGAAAGGGTAGAGGAAGGCTCTGCAGGTGGGTGGGGAGGAACAGGCCATGCTGTTCTCCTGAGTTAGCCCAGGATGAAGGCAAACATCGGCATCTTCCTCATGATACCTCACTTCATCCTTAGTTCTCATCAGCTGCCTCCCTTGATCATCTACCTTCTTGAGTTTCTCCCTTGAATTTATCGTTTTCTTCACACTAACAAACCAACTGAACTCCGACGACCCATCTCTGAGTAGCCAAGCACTGGTGAACGCAGGTGACCTGCCATCCCAGAGAGGTCCTGAACCGCTCAACTCTTTCCCACTGAGATTAGGAACACTTGGTCAAGCAGCTCCCAGGCAACCTGATTTCACTAAATTAGAATTCTCCCTAAATGCCCAGCACCTTACATTGAGATGATTCCCTTGGTACCTACAATATACTTTAGAACCCAGGAAAGCTGTGTTTTCTTCAGGTGTGCTAGCCCAGCTGTTCACATGCTCCTTCCAGACACAACAGAGTATGCTACTCTCCAAGTTTTCAATAAATAAGTAATAAAAATCGACTCCCTCTGCTGCCTCTGAGACTGTGAAATTGAGTACACAAGTCACACTGTGAAGTCTACTTGTTTCAATGGAAATAGAGTTGTTAAAGTTGAAGGAGAAAAAATAATAATCTATGGTTGGGCCAGAAATGTGCTTTTCCACACTAATACACAACCCACGCATGAATCTGAGTAGCCTTAGTCTCGAACCAGCCTACTGCTCCAATGCCCAAGGCTCTGTTTTATACCGATGTTCTTCAACCTCCTAACAGTAAGTTAGGAATTAAAATGTGCCACTAAAGCCTATGGGTCCTCTTTATTGTAATTTCCATCTCGTCAACTGTCAGGGCACAGCTATGCTAGCCGTGAAAACAAATTTCCTTGAGAAACAACGTATTCTTCTCCTACGTAACCCCAGTTCTCCAATTTCATTTCCATTGCACGCAATTTCAGTGGCATACGGTCAACATTAGCTTCAAGCATTCGTTTTTTCTTAACTGTTCAGAAACATTCACTATTTATTTCACCCAAATAACCATCTTACACAATAAACATCTTGTCAAGTCACAACAGTTTCTTATATCTGATGAATGTTGAGTGAACGTTTTAAAATCTAGCCTAATAATTAAAACCAAGAGAATTTTCAAGCCATACCGTTAGATCCTGCTGATTTTTATATTAGGATCTCTGGCTGCAAAATGTCTACAGATAATATCGTCACTGGGAGAGTAGCTAGCAGAAACCAAAGCATGATGAAAATAGTCTATTAGGAAGCAGTTTTAGAAGGTTTTCCACAGAAGCTACTTCGAAGGTGTTTGTATTTTACTGTCCGGCAGCTTTCTAGCTAAGATCAGCAGTCACGTTCCCAGGATTTTATTGTCCAGTGGAAACACCGAGCATCTCAGGAGAAACCTGGAATTGCTCTATCACCAATGCTTTTCAATACCGATGCTGTAAAGGTCACTGTTAGCTGTCACACTGACGGCCACCTGGAAAGGCCAGTCAATGCTTTACTGAACAACAAGAAGGCATCAAACGTTGGTAAGACGGCATAAAGCTGTGTTTCCATTTCACAGCACTAGAAATAGTCACAATTGGAAATGACCTTGACAGAGGAGAGAAAAAAACCAACAACAAAGAGCAGGGTAAGGTCACCATCACACAGTGATTAAGAAGACAGAAGAGAACTTTCTAAGTCACTAAACTCACCGATATTATACTGAACTCTGGCACTTGGCATTTTCTTGAGCCGTTAAGAGAATTTAGTAGGTTCACCGGATTGACTGACTTCTTTGTTACTCTATTTGCATGGGTTAAGACCCTGACTGACATAAAACACAACCCAAAAAAATGCCAGACAGAGAGTGCAATGAAAGACTGACTGATGTATGCTTTGGGGTACAGCCTATCCAATAAATGTGCCTGGCCAGCAAAGAACCCATTGGCAAAGATTTATTATCGGAACAAATAGATTCTAAAAAGACTTGAGTACAATCGAACCTGCAGTAGGCATTCACACGTAAATACAGCTTGCCCTATCTAGCCCATTTTTCATTTACTTTTTTAGATTTTTTCCATAAGTTCCCTTTTAGAATAATTAACAAGTAAAAGCAAGGATGTGGCGCGGCATTTGCCATTACTGCGTAGTCCTCTGCGTCACACAGGAGAAAGCAAAGTCTAACCTACCACTCCAGGGTAACCGCTAATCCATGTGTAAAGGGACGGAAGTACGACTATGAAATTACTATTAAGAAAAAAGTGAAAACCCATCACCTAAAATAAATCATCACAGCTCAATTGCATGTAACACATGAAGAGCAAGCTTGTAACGTCAAGGGCAGATGTAGAAAGGATTGTAAAGTTATACCTCCGAGTTCTTTTACATTCAAGATGGCATTCTGGAATGGCACTGCCTTTATACTAAAACCTAAAATTAGAAAACAGAAAGAGAAGAATTAGCAACTCGACTTTTACATTGAGACACTTAAGATGGTCAGATCCTGTGTTTGCGGAAAACTGAGGCTCGTTCTCCATAGCTCATATTGATACCAAAAACATATCATTTCCAAGGTAAAATAGGCTTATATTCTCTTTCACTATTCTGAAACATCATTGACTATTACAGCCAAATAAAATACTATCCCCATCTCTTCAAAATACTGCCCTGTTCCTTAGCATGTAACAATCATGCAGCTTTTTACCAATTAGAAGATAGCCAGAAAAAAATGAGAAATTTCAAAGAAAATATGGAATCTACAGGGGCCTAAGGATTTAGTTCTTAATATATTACACCTTTTTCTCATGTATAGTCCAGGAACTAGTGATAAAACAATTAAATAGAAACTATCTTATATTTGAATTTTCTTGTATTTCACTTAAGGACACAATAATATACACTTATATTTTTCTTTAAAAGTAAAATTATAAATAACCATTTATACACAAATAATTTTACAAAGAATATCATAAAACACTGATAATGTTCAGAGAATATGGTTCTAAACTAACAACATACTTAGTGTCTAACTACTCATAGAGAAGGCAACCAATTTAGTTGGAACACATAGGAATGTACATACACATTTAGGTGGTGTTGGTGCACACCTTTAATCCCAGCACTCAGCAGGCGGATCTCTGTGAGTTCGAGGCCAGCCTGGTCTACAAGAGCTAGTTCCAGGACAGGCTCCAAAGCTACAGAGAAACCCTGTCTCAAAAAAAACAAAACAAAACAGAACAAACAAATGTACATAAATACATACACAGACACTGTATATTTCTGAAAGCCACAAGAAACTGGACTAGCAATGACTTCAGAAAGAATTGGGGACCTGGAAACCTGAAATAGATTTTCTTGTATCAACTGAGTACCTTTTGCCATGTACCTGGTTTTTTTTTTTTTTAATTGAATAATTGTTGTAAGGAGACCGATAGCTGGTTCTTGGCTGCTCAGCCCCAAAATAATCATACAGTAACCATATTATTTAAATTACTGCTTGACCCATTAGCTCTAGCTTCTTATTGGCTAACTCCTACATATAAATTTAACCCATCTCCATTAATCTGTGTATTGCCACAAGGCTGTGGCTTACTTGGAAGTTCTGGCATCTATCTCCAGTGGGGCTACATGGCTTCTCTCTCACTCACAGTTAATATCCACTCATAAGTGAATACATACCATGTTTGTTTTCAGGGTCTGGGTTACCTTACTCAGAATAATTTTTTTCACATTCCATCCATTTGCCTGCAAATTTCATGCCATTGCTTTTAACAGCTGAGTAATAATTCTCCATTATGTAAATGTACCATATTTTCTTTATTCATTCTTTGGGTGAGGGATATCTAGGTTGTTTCCAGGTTCTAGCTATTACAAACAAATGCTATGAACATTGAACAAGTGTCCTTGTGATAAAAATGGAGCATCCTTTGGGTATATGCCCAGGAGTGGTATAGCTGGGTCTTGAGGTAGCTAGATTCTCAATTTTCTGAGATATCTCCATATTGATTTCCAAAGTGGCTGTACCAAACTGTACCAGTTTACATTCTCACCAGCAGTAAAAGAGTGTTCCTCTTGCTCCACATCCTCGCCAACAGGAGCTGGCAATTGTGTTTTTGATCTTAGTCATTCTTACAGTCCCATTTTGAAGGTGGCATTTGACAAGAGTTGAAGAACTGATTTTGGCATCAGATAGAACTAGACACATTCCAACTCTTCTACTGTGGGCAGCCTACTAGGCTTAGCTTTCTCATTTGTAAAACGGAAAGACAGTATCTACTCCCCAGCCTTGTCATGGGATGACATGGTATAGATAGAGGATCTATTGCAGGTTAAAAGTGCAGAAAGTCACTGGATCTTTATAAAACACATACACACACACACACACACACACACACACACAGAGAGAGAGAGAGAGAGAGAGAGAGAGAGAGAGAGAGAGAGAGAGAGAGATCCTGTCCTGAAATGTTGGTGTGTACCTGGGCCTGCAGCAAAGCCTCTCCAGGTGTCTGGCCTCTGGGAAATCAGGGACAGTCAGTGCCAATCACAATACTCCTACAGGCACTGAAATTCCCCTGCAGGAAATTTGGATGCTTGAATATATTTATCTACCTCACATGGATATTCTATGGATTAAACGGCAATGATTGTGAAATCCTGGAAACAAAAGGCCTCTGCAGATGCTCAACAGTCTATTAGTGGTTATGTCCAAGGCGACTCTCAAGAATGGATTTTCCAGAGAGGCAGCAGGGCAGGTCCAAACTTTGAAGAAGAAGGCTACGGAGCACGCCAGTAATGTTTAATTGGCTTTGATTCTTAAAAGCTGACAACAGGCAGGGACTCAAAAAAGAAGTAACATCCTAGAAAAGGCCACAGCCATATGCAAAATGCAGCCTTAGACATGCATTAATCCAATAGGTAATGTGACTGTTGCTGTCTTTAACTCTTTGCAGATCCTCCATAATTAAGTACAAAAATATCAACTGTTCACATTAAATAAAGTAACCAAGTAATCTTATTTATAGGCATATAAATGTTTCTGCAGAATACTCATAAATGCTTTCTCCCCAGAATGAACATGTGTAGCTAGATTTATACTGCAAATGCATTCAGGGTCTCCCATACTATGGTCTCCATATCATTCTTATATTCAGCTCTGGCAATTGTTGCTCAGAAAACAAAGTCTAGATCATCAATGAAGAGAACAAGAAAATGAATTTTTCATGAAAGAGAAACAGTATTTCTTTATTTTGGTTATTCTAAATATTTGCAAAGACTAAACGGCAGAGCTAAAAGGGTAACGTAGCATTTCCAGTTCACAGATATCCAACCAAGAAGAAAAGAAAACCCACACTCCACGTTATTTCTCTTTATAGTGGGTTGGATGAGGTGAGGGGTTAATGATGTTAGTAGAGTCAAAACAGTCAAATCATCAAAAACTGTCCAAGGAAGGCTTTAAGAAATCAAAGCATGGGCTAGAAAGAGTATAAAAGTCTGGGTTCAAATCCTGGCTGCAGCCATTACTAGCTGTTTGATTTTATCAGGAACGCCTTTCAGGGTTTTCTTTTTAATGCATGTTCTTCCACATTCCAGTGTTGCTAAGGATTTTCAGCTAGTTTGCTTGTTGTGGGAACCCGATGGCACCATCAGTACACTGCCCCAAGAAGGAAGTGCAGCTAAGAGCTACACTGAATACTGAACCTAGGTCTTGAACAGAGTCGGGTAGTGCTTGGAATCCTGCAGGCACCAGTGAGCAGGTAGATTCACACTGACGTGTTTACTACTGAGCTAGAGATGCTGGTTCTAACAGTGCAGCATGTGTGACTAATCCACACATTTGTTTTCCTTTGTGTCTATTAATAAATTGACATGAGCAACCCAAATTAATTTTTTCAAAGCTAAACAACATTGCTTTTTTTTTTTTTTACTGGCAAAAATATTAAGATGAGTTTAGAAAGCCCTTCTTGCTAGGCACTATTAATAAAACCTGGAGCTTGGGAAGGAAGCGGTCACTTGCAACTGACTGGGCCCTAATAGCATGAAAACCTCCTCACACTTCAACTCTGTGTCCTCCTATTCCCTCCCTAAGAGTCTGTGCTGATGTGACAAAACACGCCCTCCTGGTGCTCAGTCTCACCAGCAGTTTCAGGACTTTGACCCTTGAATCCTCAACTACAAAATGAACAGACTAGATTAGCTCTTTAAGATTTCCTCTAAAATTAGGATTCCATTATTTATAGTCAACACCGAGGAGGAAATAATAGTAAGAGCTGAGTCCAATCTTAATGGCCGCTAGTGTTGGGCTGCAGACCTCAAGGGTAGGTCTCCCTGGGCACCATTCAAATAGCAGGATGCCGAAGCCTAAGTTGCCCACTCATTTTTTCCTGGCATATCTAAGCTACATTAGCAAGACTGAAACCTCCCCTATGACTTAGCCCCACAAATTTTAATAAATGTATGACTTGGTAACTCTTTGGGGAAATAATTGTTTGCTTAGCCTCTCAATGTTTTGCAATCCCTAAGTCTAACAAAACCTGTAATACAGCGGAGGTGAATTTGAAAGTTTTGTACAGGGCAAGCATTCCTGGAATTGTAACAGAGCTAGTTTAGGGAGGAAGGCTGGTCTACTTTTACTCATCATGCGTTACACATAAATGCTTTACTTGGGCCTGCACCCCAGATCCTCATCTTCCCCTCCCCCCAAGCCTGCACAAATGCACTCCGATACTTGATGTGTGCTTCTGGAATTCCTGGATCCCTCTAAAGAACGACGGAAGGGAAAGGCATTCCAGAGATCTGGTGGTCTTGACCAAGACCAAAAGCATTATTTATGCCATGACAGCTTTGTGATGTTTGGACAAAAATCCAGCAAAAGTCTTCTCAATAGAATTTCAACATCATAAAAGGAAATTTAATCTACCGGCTTTTAGAAAGCACAATCCTTTCACAGATACCAAAATCTAATGTTTAACTTGTTTCTCTGGTTAACCCATGTACAGCTAATACTGAAGTTATTTTAAACATTTCATTCAACTTCTTGGGAACTTTTTCTACCTTCCTTTCAAACTGTCATGATCTTTGGTCACTGGCAAATTTTCAAGAGCAAAAATATATGTGTATAGGTATAGATCCAGAAAGAGATTTTCGACATTTTTTTTTTTCAATTCAAAGTACTTAGTTTTCTCTCGCTGGTTCTTAAGCTCTGTCAATACATTATTCTGAGTCTGTGCATCCCATTCTTCTGATTCAAAAATGGAAAACCAGTGAATAATCTACAGCTTAACCGCTACTCTTAAGAAACTAGCACTAGGTCCACAGGTAAGGTGCTGGCTCAGACAGAACTTGTAGTAGGTTCACAGGCAAGGCGCTCAACCCAGGCAGAACTAACTTGCTTTTGTTTTCAGACCTCAGGAGAAGCTGCTCAGCTTCTCTCTCTCTCTCAACAGCTCCTGCTTTCTGGAGGATTTCTCGGCCCTTTGAGTTTTGACAACTTAAGTATCTTTTAAAAATTATGTCAAAGCTGAAAGATGGTTGAAGTTAACGATCCAATAAAATTTGGATTCCCTTTCTTCCTGGAAAAAAAGCAGGCATGCTTGCTTTGCTGAAACTGGGTGGACCTGCCCTTCTCAGGGATTGCTATCAATTCCTAAGAAACCAGGCTTAACAAAGACCCTCTTCTTAATTGTTGAAAACAATTATTTCATCTTAATTTGATTTATATTTCCAAAATGTTACAAAACACAAATAATCTAGAACAATAAAATTTCCTCATACCACATCAACAGAGCACATATTATTATTATTTTACATATTCATTCCCAGTTTACATTCAAATGCATGTTTCTATGGCAGAACTTTTAAAAATGAGTATGAATTTAATTTTTTCATTTTCTTCAACAGAAGACATATATTTCCCAATCTCAACCATTTCAATTGAAGTTCCAAATTTTATTTAACAAGCTCCCTTGCTTTAGGGCATTTGCATTGCTTTAAAGTTTTATTATACTCAAAGTTGTAAGGAATTGCCTTAAAGATATAGTTTCTTTCACATTAGTATCTTATGACAAATTGCCAGTTGCGCCTGTAGTAGGCCTGTAATGTCTATTTTTTAACATGTTGAGAATTTTTTTATAAGAAATTGATGTTGGAAATCTTAAATCTTATCAGGAATTTCACAGCTTTTTATTTACAAATATTAAAAATTAAATTTATTTTCTTTCTGATGGCACTGGGGGTTGAAACTGGGGTTTGAGGCATGCTGATAAGCACTCAACTACTCAGCAAAAGGCTTAGCTCCAGACTGAAGTGTCCATGTAAAATAGACTTTGCATTCCTAGGATAGATGTAGCTTCGATATAACATTCCACTGATATGTTCTTATATTTGATATTTTAGATTTTGTTTTGAAATTTTGCATTTGTGTGCCTGAGGGATGATTGACTTGTATAGCCTTTTCATGATGCCATTATTGATTTTAGTATAAGGTTAATGCCGATTTTATAAAGGAAATGTTAAGCTTCCATTCCTGTTCAATTTTCTAGAACATAAAGAAAACTGGTAATTTTTTTTCTTAGTCAACGCCCCCACACACACATACAATGTTTGGCAGGATCCATCAATGATGCCAATTTGAAGTTTCCTTAATGTTAATTTCAATATTTTTAGTAAACAAAGAACTATCAGAATTCTCTACTTCTTCTTGAACGTGACTGCTAGGTTTGTCTTTCAAAGAAGTGTCCATTTCATCCAAATTATCAGACTCACTGGCAGAGAGCTAGTGTTAATATTCTCTTCTTATCCTCTGAATAGTTAAATGACATGCATTGTGCTTTCATGGGTAAAGGACTGGCAATTTATATATTTTTAAATCCATTCTGATCTTGGTAGCTAAGCCATATCAATTTTATTCATCTTTTAAAAATAGAAAACAGTTTCTGGTTTCATTTATCCCTTTTATTATTAATTAGCTTCATTGATTTTACTTTCACCTTTATTACTTCTTTTCTTCTATTTAGAATCCAACTGATTATTTTCTTTTGTTTCCTCTTTGGAGAAGCTAAGACCACTGATTTGTGGCTGGCTTGCTTACTTGCTTTCTCTTCTTTCTTAAAATTTATTTATATGTATGAATGTTTTGCTTGCATGTCTGTGTACTGTGTACCACATGTATGTCTGGTGCTAGAAGAAGGTGGCAAATCTTCTAGAACTGGAGATATGGATGATTGTGAGGGACCATGCAGGTTCTGGGAAATGAACTCAGGTTCTATACGATCACAAATGTTCTTAACCTCTGAGCAATCTCTTCAGTCCCAAGTCCTTTCTTTTCTAATACCAGGGCTCATTTCTATAAATTTCCCTCAAAACTCTGCTTTCATAGGTGGGGTAGGTAGAGAGGAGGAAGGGGAAACTGTGGTCGGGATATAAAATAAATAAATTTTTAAAAAATACAAAATAAAAAAAGAGGCATATCAAATTCTGATAAGTTGTCATTTGGTACAAGATGAATTTTAGTTGCTCTTTTGAGTTCCCAAGCCAGAGGCTATCTAGAAGCAAGTTAGTTTCAAATACTTGGAAACTGTCTCCTAAGGATGCTTTTCCTAATGATTTCTAATTCAATCCTACAACACTGGCAGGCCTGTCCAACACATAGTCTGGGGACCATATACAGCCCAAACCTACTTAAAACACTTAAGATTTCTGTGTGTGTAATATTTGCATGGAGGGAGGGGCTCAATCAACTCCATTTTGTGGTTCCTCAGCATGAACTTTGTAGACAACAATGTTTAATGGCTGGACAGTCTGAAAACATTTTTAGTATCACTGGAGTCAATCTAAAGTAACTGACATTTGTTTTATGTATTACAGTAGATAATTATTTAATTCAGTACACGTTCAAAAGTGCTTGGGAAGAATGACGTCTTCTGTGGTTGGGTGAAGTGATATGTAAAAATTAACCAGGCCCTGTTGGTGGGCATGTTGGTCAAGTCTGTAATAGCTAAGCGGAGTGCCGCCCTACAACTATCAATTGGTGAAAGAGAAATTTCTCATTTTAACTGTGGGTTTGTCTACTTCACTCTATTGTTTTATCATTTTTTGTGTTGTGTATTTTGAAGATCTAGTGTTAGGTACATAAGTACTCAGCTTTCTTGATTAAAATGATCCCTTCATCACTATGAAAGAAACTTTGTTCTCTGTATTATTCTTTGCTCTGAAGTGTACATTGTCTGAGATTGATATAAACACTCTAAATTTTTTATACTATTGGACTTCTATAATCTTCTATTCATTAACTTGAAGCTATTTGTATTTATATTTAAAGTTTATTCACTAAAGTCGATACTCAGTTGACTCTTTCATTTTTTTAACTTGGTCATAATTCAGCCTTAATTGAGGAGCTTAGGTCATTTACATTTAATTGTTGTTGGTGATGCTTGCATACATTACCCTGCTACGTATGCCCAGTCTGTTCCTGCTACTCCTGTTCCCCTTTTCATTGCTGCTCTTCCTGTTTCCTGACTGCGTGATCTGCCTGATACTTTCTATGAAAACTGTTTTGTCTGTGTTGTGCTTTTCACTTTTATTTTCTAATGTTTTCATGGGAGTAACTGTTTTTCATTTGTTTTAAGAGGTTAAATCAATTCTGATTATTATACTTGGAGGAGAATCAGAAAACCTTAATCATTCATGTTCTTTCTATCCTTCCTTGAGCCCATTCAGGCTTTTCTTTATTCTCAGATGATCATGAAATCTATAAAAATGCTCACGAGATCTGTTCTTATTGAAACAAATGTCATAACACTTTCTCCTTTTCTTTCTGTCCTGGAAAAAAAAAAAAAGTTCATATGTAGTTTTTAAAATCAGCCCTTGGGAGGCAGAAGCAGGCGGATCTGTGAGTTCGGGGCCAGACTGGTCTACAAGAGCTAGTTCCAGAACAGGCTCCAAAGCTACAGAGAAATCCAGTCTTGAAACCACCACCAACCCCCCCAAAAAAAAAGGAAAAAGAAAGAAAGAACCAAGTAGTAATGGCTAGAGTCTGTATGAATCATCACCCTTCTTACACACTGCTACACACTGCTACACACTGCTTCCTCACTCCCTGGGTGGCCTCCATCCTCATCATCAACTAAGACCATGCCACCGGTGTCATTGTTCATCATATTGCTACCAGACCAAGAGTCCTTTTCTCAGACTTTCAACTTGACTTATGATTTTTTTCATTTCTTTGTTGTAACTGACTTGTATGATAGTATATGGGCATGCTTGCATTAAGATTCTTTAACAAGGGGGCTGGAGAAGATGGCTCAGAGGTTAAGAGCCGCGGTTTCTCTTCCAGAGGTCCTGAGTTCAATTCCCAGCACTCACACGGTGGCTCACAGCCATCTGTAATGGGGTCTGGCGCCCTCTTCTGGCATCAAGTTGTGCATGCAGATAGAGCACTTATATTCATAAAATAAATAAATAAGCCTTAAAAGGGGGGAATGGTAACACACGCCTTTAATCCCAGCACTCAGGGAGGCAGAGACAGGTGGATCTCTGTGAGTTCGAGGCCAGCCTGGTTTTCTGACTCAGTTCCAGGACAGGCTCCAAAGCTACACAGAGAAACACTGCCTTGAAAACCCAAAAAGATTCTTTAACAACCACACACGGAGGAATATATGTTCTCAAGGGTGGGGATGTTCGTCTGAGTTGTTATCTGAGGCAGTGTGACTGCCTAACTTGGTAGAGGACACAAAAAAAAAAAATACTATGTAATGGATGAAGGGAATGGAGCTAGTGCTTAGCGCCCCTTCCTTCTAATCATTATTTCTAGACCGTCTCACTCAAGGCTACGTTTCAGGGGTCTCCCAGAGCTGTGCCTGACACTCTAGGTTCCTTCTAGCCTGTTATTCCAGTGTTTCAAACATTATTAGATGTCCCACTAACAACAAAACACTGGAACGTCCCAAGCCAACCTTTTCAGTTTTCTCTTACTCTAAAGCTGCCTGGCATGGTTTTTCTACTTCTTCCTACAGTTTTCCCCAAGCACCAAGGTAGAAGTTTGAGTCATTACTGAATTTTCTTTTTCCATCACACAATATGACTGCCACTTTTATAGTATTGATTACTCGTGCTGCTAACTCACCATCCCCACGTTGGCATCTGTTGGCTCACCTCTCCATAGTACAGGTGCCCCCAATGGCTTTCCGATTCTCTAGCCTGGACAGCAGCACTTCCTACAACCCTGTACCATGAACCTGGACCAGTAAAACACTGATGTCTCTGAACCAACTGTTTCAGATTCCAAATATCTTTTTCCCAATAGTCATGGCTTAGAATCCTGAATCCTGTCAAGAACTTTTCAAATGTAATATCACTCGGAAGCTTTCTTTGATCTCTTGATCCAGAAATCACGCTACTTCCATGCCTATACCATCAAATACACATCACAGTATCACAGCGCAGGACCTGGTGTATAGTAAACAATCAAGTGTGAACCATTTTACCACTTGAAAACTTATCTTCCCAACCCATGATAAAGTTCTTGATGGCAAGGAACTCCAAGGAGGCCTCCAAAAAGGCACTGGGCCAAGGTCAAGATAGCTATAACTCATAGAAGTTTGATATCCAAAACATTAGCCAACTTGCTATCTCACTCATCAGGAAATCAGCTAGCCCAAATGCTGTGATTGGTTCCAGCAAAAGGAAAATACAAATTACCTAGTAACTTAATGAAAACAAATATAGGACCCGGTAAATTTTACAAATAAAATTTAAAATTTACTTGCAGATAAGTTTTTCATTGTAATTCAAAACTGCTCTTCCAGAAACAGTGCGAGAGGGTGACTGGCTCGTGAGGAGGATGACACGATTTGTTGCTCTTACAGCCACTGCGGGGGAGACTTGCTTGACAGGAATTACGAAGCTAATGGTGTTGGTATAACTTCATAGCACACTATTCAAAAGATTTAAACTTTCAGAGACAACCACTAAGTAGATGCTTAATCAGAAATCTGAGGTCTTCAATATCACTGAACTTCATTTGAAAACCTTCCTTGGCATTCCACCTCTGTGACTAGCTATGTCAAAATGAATATGTCACTATACCTTACTCAGGTGATTTAAAAATAGAATATATATATATAAATGATTCTTCCCTATCAAAGAAGATATTATGAGGCTCAGAGAGGGTAGTTTAGGTAAACACACTATGTAAATTAAATCTATCCTCATTTGCTTATTCATATAACAGATGTCTATATCTATGTCCAAACCTTGTGCCGACCTCTGTTTATGAATGTCAAATAAGACATGCTGTCTGCCCTTGGTAGTTTAGGAAGAGCTAAGAGGCAGACAGGTGAACAAAGGAGTTGGCAGGCAACTGACTGGAGGACTATGGAGCTGGAGGGGGGAGAGGACTAAGTGCTGTCTATAGGAAGAGGGAGCCCCGTGTCTATGCACCAGCTCCATGTTCACCCTCTGCAAATTCACCCCTAATTACTCCTAATGCCTCTCTCACCCACCCTTTACTCTAGACATATATACACATGTATTTCCTTAGAGACCCAATGTCTTTTTAAATCTATAACTCTAAGGTCTAGAAGGTTCTTGAAATCCTCACTTTTTCTCTAACTTAGTTTTCTCTAAACCTGAGCTGAACGGATGTGAAATTCCCGATCACCAATATTTTTCCTACTTAAGAAACCCTGGTGAATGATTTCATCGCCCGCCCATCAGCTAAGCCAGGAACTGAGTCACTGTTGGCTCTTCTTCCTCTTCCAAAGCCAACTGATTACCAAGCCCTGCCAATTCCGTCAACCACTGCTCTAGTCATTCTCCGCTCTTCGTTTTTCCTGCCTCACCTAAGGCCTTCGTCACCTTGTGTGCTATCACTGTCATCCTCTGTCTCTGCCTCTAGCAGCTCTCCTCACAGTTCATGCCCCAAACATGGCCCGCCTCTTCCCTCTCAGATGGACATCGGAGTGTGTGGTTTCCTTGCTCATAAGACTCCGAAGTCTCTGTACGCTACAGATAAGGCTCACATTTCCGAATCTGGTGTAAAAAATTTGCCAAGACTTGGTCTCCACCTTCTTATTTGTCCTCTGGCATGCCAAGAGACACACTACTGAAGTGCCAGGTTACACACTGAATGGACGGGAGAGGCCACCGAAGCGCACAGGACACTGGCAAGACTGAGCGACAAGTAGGAGAGAGAGACAGATGCTCGGTACAACACCCACCTGTGGTCGACACAACGTTCTCCGGGCTTTCGCTGCAGAGCTTGGACAACAGACTGCTCTTCCCAGAGCCTGTGAGGCCTATGCAAACCAAATCATATTCTGGGCGCGCAGGGGGTGGTCCCTTGCAGCAAAGTGCTCGAAAACACTGCCAGAGAGAGAAGAATATGGAGACAGACCTTAGTGATGTTTCAAACAACTATACAAATAGGCAGGAGTAAGTAAGTACCGCACGAAATTTAAGCAGGGATACGGTATCTTCAGGTGGCGACACCGGGGTCATAGACAGCACTGTGGCAAAGCAATCAACCCTCCTGTCAGCAGCCGTGAGACATGGTCTATGCTGCCACCCTGCCAGCCATGGTAGGAGCACTGGGCATAGGGCTCTAACAGCATCCCCCTAGTGCCACCGCTTGAACCTATCCATGAGGAAACTACGTAAAGTCCGCCTCAGATGCATCCTGTACCATACCTAGTGTGTTTTCTAAAACACCACTGTCTCAAAAGTCAGGGCCCGAGGAGTCGCTTCTGGGGAAGGATCAGAAGACATAATATGAACTGCAGCGCATCTTAGATTAGATCCTGAGTTGGGAGGAAGAAAGTGCCATAAATGACATTATTGGGACAATAGTGAGGACTGAATATAGACTGCAATATTAGATAACAGTGTTGCATAAGGTTAAATTTCCTGAATTAAATAACCGTGCTGTCATTATGTAAGGGAACGTCGTTGTTCTGCGGAAGCACATGCTGAAGTACTTGGAGGTGAAGGGTCTTGAAATCTGCAATTAACTGGCTCAGAAACAGTCTAAGGCTCTGACTCCCTCCACCCCCATCTGGTGGGGAGTGCGATAAAGCAAGTGTGGAAAAACACGAACCAGTGAAGCCCTACAACTCCGCTCTAGCCCTGGAACTTTTATTTGGGGCAGAGGCTGCTGAGCATTGAACTCAGGCCTTGCATATGCCGAGTTAACAATGTGCCCCTGAGCTCTTGGTCTCACTGTTCTGATGTCGATCCTGAAGCTAAGGCACCTTACATCACTAAATAATCTGTGTTACAGCTTAGCCTTCCTTGGCCTTTGCCAAGCTTCACTGACCTCAGAGTTCTACACACATACCATTTCTGAGCCATGCAAACTCATTTGGTCTTCACAGGTAAAGACAAAGGGATCCAACTTACAAGCTATCATTCACAAAGTGATGTTTCAATTTACCTTATATCCATTTATGATGCTGACTACGAACCAGCACTCCAGAGTCCAAGATATTTGCAATATTTGATATGAACATTAATTCATACAAGAAAGAGACTAGAAATGGAAGTTGGGAGGGAAGAGGACTCAGCTCATTTGATTGTCTGAACCCATATAGGAAAAGACCTCCTAACCTTGTGTTCATTCCTCTTACTCAGACACCCTCTGAGTCCTACTTGGCTTTCACACTCAAGCCTGATTATTCCTCTCCCCATTTCTAACTTCTGAACAAGTCTAGACTATATGACCTCAGAAACAGCTCTCGATTCTGTTGGCTTCTCTCTCTCCGCTTAGGCTGTGGTCACCTGGATACCAACACCCTGCCACTGCTTTCAGGAATATTTATTTGCCCTCTGTTTTCCACAGCACCCACTGGGTCTGATTATAAAAACAAAATCCATTCTATATCCTTAATCTTCCTCAGCAACTTCCCCTGACTTGTGGTCATAAACTCATATCATGGTCTGTAAGGCATTCAGGCAAGGTCCAGCCAACGCTGCCAGCCTCGTGTCTTCCACTGTTTCCAAGCCTTGCTGAGCATCTGTCACTTGAGGCATTCCCCTGTGCTGTTCCCTCTTCCGTACTGCTGGCTTTGCCAACTCCTCGGCTCTTTGGTTTCAGCTTAACCAGCCTTTCCTCAGAGCAGCCGGCTCTGATCTGAGACTGCATTAGCAACCAATGTCAAACTCTCACAGCATGTTTGCGAATTCATCATACAGACAATCACGGTTTCGTATTCACTACCAGACTGTGGGAACCACGTGTGTCCAATTTTGTCTCATATCCCCAGTGCCTGGCAGTGGACGGGGCAAAGACACCCTCAACAAATCGCTGTTGGGTGAAGAATGAATGACATTTAAGTTTCATCTAAAAAAGAGAAAAGAAAGCACAAAGGCTAATAGGAGGCTTGATCTATGCTTGCTGGGCTGCCTATGTTTAAAAGAAAGTGTCAAATAAGAGAAACCCTCGACTTTTACACTTCAATGCCAGAAGTAAGCCAAGTTCCCAAAGGAACAGTTTTGATGTGCAAGATCTATTTTCTCGGTACACTAGGGATTCTTTGTACCCCAAGTTCTCCCCCTCCCTGGTTTGTTTCAGAGGTTTTTGCTGACTTCTGGTAAACAACTTTATGATCCATATTCTACACAGACTTATTAAACTCTAATCATATTTCCTCTCTTCTTTTCAAGTCCAAGAGTCCTAATTATTTCAGGCTGCCTTCCTATGGTTACCCCTCCTACCCCTTCATCTTAGATGCTCTTTGGCCTTACTTTCGTTCCATTATGTCTTTTCCTGTAAGATTAACGACCGCTTCTATGTGCCAACACATCCCAATCTGAACTCACTGGAAGACTGCCTCTCACTGTCTGCCATTCCTCTCTGTCCACACAGAAGCAAGGCCCCGAGACTTCTGATGCATCTTACCTAAGGACAGATCTCTGGGTGGGCATATATATTTCCTTGAAGGCGGCCACTGGCTAGCAGTTGTTTACATTAAGAGGGGTCTTCTATGTTCAGCTATGACAGACTGCTTTGGTCTTTGGTGGAACAAGGAAGGATTCCATTGCTGCTCTAGAAACAAGTCCCTGGCTCACTCAGCTTCTCTTCTGTATGTAGTCCCACTGGATCAACCAACCCCTAGAGGACAGTGCCCAGTATTGAACCAAATTATCATAAATCTTCAAGACAAAATGAAATATATGAGGCCATAGGAATGGTTCGATGAGTCAAGGTGCTTGCCATCAAGCCTAATGTCCTCAGTTCATTCTCTGGAACCCATGTGGTCTGAGAGAGCTGACTTCCACAAGTTATCTTCTGACCTCTAGATGCATGCTGTGGCATGTATACATACCCTTGCAAACAAATAAATGCAATGTATAAAGCAAACTACGACCAACTGTTACATGACCTTGCTTAAATTATTCAAATCAATTTCACTCTACATATTTTGTCCCAAAGTTATACAATTTCATCTTCACACTCTCATTAAAATCCAGAATACAGCAACTTTATACCCAAACCCACCAATATCTATATCACCCTTTAATTGATGTCAGAAAACCTCAGACACTCTGACAAAAAAAAAAAAAAAAAAAGACCACGCTATTCTGCTTCTCTTTTCTCTTGTATTTTTCCAAGTGGTGTCAGCTCCGCTCCCATGGCTCTATTCACACAGCCTACAATGTTATCCAACATGGCAATGCCCTGGGCACACCCTCACCCCTGTCCCAAATCCCCAGTTCTGTAGTCCCAAGTATTCTGATGGAACCCACACTAACTCTGAATGAAAGAAAAGCTTCACCCTCCTGACACTCAGCCTAGGGAAACAGCATTTTAGTGAGGAAAGCCTAGACTAGCAGTTCTTACAAGAAATGTTTAAAACAAATCCCAGAATCAGAGGAATACATATGTATTGAAAATAAATGCCATGGTTAACAGAGAAAGTGTTATATTTTGAGCCAACAAAATAGAACTTTTAAGCATGTGCCATTTCGAATCTGGAAGGAATGTTCATGCTTTTTAAGTCAGCCCCCAAACTGTACGGGGTTTTCATTTGTTTCTTGTTTTAAAACCTAATGAAGCTTTGGATCTTATAGTCAATTTACTTAAAATTACTCACTTTGGCCTCTAGACTATACTGTACCAAAGTTCATTGTGTTTGTCTCCTACAGCAGCTCCCGCATTGTTGAGGGTAAGCCCCTTTCACTGTCGTACAATGCGAGACACAATGCTGTCGGCAGTCCTGACAGCGAGCAGCAAACTCGGGCTTCATTCCCAGGCCAGACACTGAGGCATTGTGTGACTCTGCTCAAGCCCCATAAACCTATCCATGCTTCAGCTTCCCCATGATTAACCAGTAACATTTAACACTATCTGCCACTTCCTTTCTTCAGGAGGATGTTAGGAGGCATGAGTTCAATGCTTTAAGCTCCTAAGAAAGGCGCCAGACGGACAAATAGCTGTTCACAGTGATGCTCATTTTCCTAAGGTATCCTGGCTGCTGCTTAGCTTCCTTGGCGAGAGTCAGGC
Source organism: Alexandromys fortis (assembly GCF_014885135.2). Taxonomy (NCBI): domain Eukaryota; kingdom Metazoa; phylum Chordata; class Mammalia; order Rodentia; family Cricetidae; genus Alexandromys; species Alexandromys fortis. The sequence goes on along the minus strand of NW_026067959.1, from coordinate 4,135,843 downwards.
AGCCTGACACACAGCCCAGCCTGGAGCCCCTTCTATAAGCTCAGAGCAGCCGCCTCATATTCTCAACCCCACCCTAGTTCAACCCAAGTTCTGCACACAAAATCCAAGGCCCTATGAAGCAGGAAACAAAGAACAGAGCAGTCTGAATCGTAATCGCACTCTGGGGGGGGGGGGGGGCTTACCACCATCACCGTCTCCCTAGCCTAGGCTACTCTAGCCTTTTTTTCATGGGCTCAGTTAGTCCTTGTTCCTTTTTGAAAGGAGGAAGGAGACCATGTGCATCAAGAATAAATTAATCAAGAACAAATAAAATTGTAGGGGGGAAATCAGGACTTGGATTATAGTCTGGTAGCCAGCCCTACAGCAAGATACTGTGGGTCTTACGTTTTGTCCATTTCTGTTGGGGAACAGTGTTAGACATTTGGCAGACGGGGCAGTGCAGTGAAGACTTGTTGAATATCTGCATAACAAATCAGCACCAGAAAGTAGTAACGCGGCACTTAGCTATGTATTTCATCTGCACCTGAAGACTCTGGCTATCCTCCAAATCACACACAAGTCCCTCAAACAGTGTGCACACTTGTTACTACTAAGCTCTCGGCCTCCAGAAGGAAGCCGCCCTTCTCTGTCTACTTGGTGAGCCCCTATTCAACGTACTGCTCAGAGGGAAGTCTTCAACCTCCTCCCCCATTCCTTGGTGCTATGTGCACTACAGGTACTGCAGGTAACATTGCCACATGCAGTGTTTTCTATGAAAAATTTACTAACTGACAAAAATATTCACTCAGACCCAAGGACATATTTATTTTTGGTCTCGTTGCTAGTTGTAAAAGAGTCTGGTTTTGCAGGTGCTGAAGGTGGCCAGGCATCAAAACAGCAAGAGAATTGCCCCTGCTACCACATACTTCTGGGTGAGAGGCTTGCTGAAAAGCCTCCTGCCCTGGCATTAGCCCCCATGCACTGCCAGGATTTCCTACCGTCCTGTGGCATGGAATTCCCAGCCTTGTGGAACATGGCATTTGTTTCAATCAATGCTCTGTTTTTCACCATGAATACAAGATTTTATTCTGAGCACGATTCCAATTTGATTGAAGCTCTGTAGTTGCTGGAATTTTTTCTTCAGTCAGTTTCAGGTCTTCCCCCAGTCTCAGACATTGCGCAACCCACAGCTTCTTCCTTATTTAAATACAGGCCTTATCAGACCATAAAAAAAAAACCTAATGGCTTCTATGACACACATATATATACACACACATACATGGAGCTGAGCCTAGCACCCCTGAAAAAAAGCTTGTTTCATGAAACATCTTCAAGTCAAGGCCATACCTTAAAAACAAGAGAAAACTCACTTCTTACTTTAGGTCTATGTCTCAGGAAGCCTGGCTTCCAAATCAGAAAGAAGCAGGTGGATGTTATTGCTAAAGTGTTTCTCTTTACAAACGTTACTTAAATATTTGACATGTGCGCCTGTGCACCAAGTGCATGCCGGCTGCCTGTGGTGAGGGACATTCCTAAAGCTGTTGTCTTCGTTGTTTTATTTGTTGTTCTTCTTGTTGTTGCTTTCCTTCATTTATTTGCAGTGCTGGAGATTGAACTCGGGGCTTCATAAAGTTCTTGCAATAATCAAGTACGAGCCTGTCTTCTGAAAAGGTAACCTAATATAAAATACAAATCCATGCCAAATGTGTGGCAGGAGGTGTCTGAACTGCTTATGTTCTACAGGAGAGAGACATCGGGATCAGTACAAATGGATGCTCACATAGGTCGAAAGAAAGAAAAAAGAAGAGGCAGCCAGTACTACTAAGCACAAAGTATAAGTAATCTGTGTGTATCAATTCAATGATTCTGATTTCAAGACCAGACAACAGGGGTTCAAAGAAGTCAGGTGGCTTGGCTGACAGGAACAGGACTCTGATCCCAGAGTTGCTACAGAACAGGAGCCTCTGGAAATCTAGGTCTCTCACATCCCAGACTGCGGCATGGAGAAGCAACTTTAGTTACTCGCTCAAGGGCAACCCAGTTAAGATGAAGTACCAGGGTGCTACAAAGTGGCAGGGCTGGGGCCTGAGTCAGGGCTGTTTAGCTCCTCCAGAGCCCTGGCTCATGTCCTCATGCCTCAGGAACTGCTGTACCCAGAGCCAGGGACCGGAACATCGTAAGTGGGATGTTTTAGTTGGTTTGAAGATGTTCAGAGAGCTCCGAAGACATGGCCGATTTCTTGATTGGAGAGAAAGATGTCTGGCAGAGGAGCCACGGCTCATTTTCCATCGCTCCCTGCACCATCCCCTTTACCTCTGATGTACCTTTCATTTCAGGCAAAGATGAAGAGATGCTTTCTCTGCCCATCACTTCATGGGTCTGCTCCACTCACCCTCTAAATTAGGGAACAGGGAAGGAGGAGAGGGGCTTGGCCAGTTTGTTTTGCCCTTTTTACCCTGGGGAAGGAAGCCACTTATCTGAAGAGAAGCCCATGTTGGACACAGATTTCTGATTCTATAAACAGAAACACGTCTGTTGGACAGTGGAACAGACAACAACAGAACAGTCTTCCTGCTACTGCCCTTAAAATATATGTGTGTGTAAATTTTGCTTTGATAAAGTAAGATAATAAGAAAAGCAAGTAAAGTTGATTGAGGGAGGCACGGGGGAACATGCATGAAAAAGTCAGGTCTCATAGAAACGCATGCAAACGCGATGACGGATGAGAAACATGCATTCTTCAAGGCAATCTCTGTTCGTAAGCACGCCTCACAACCTTGGAAGCCTCTGAGTTCTTGCAAACAGCGAGAAGAGTGAAGATGAAAACGGCACCGAAGGCAGCCCAAATACTAAGCAGGCAGACAGAATACTGCCGCCCTTGACCACCAGACAGCTCGGGAGACTTCCCTGCGCCGCAAAAGCAATCCACCTTTTGAGGTGAAAGATCCCACTGCCCTTGAAAAGTCTAGTGAGAAAAACAATAATCTGTTTTCATAGAAGATGGGTCCAACCTTTAGGCCATGGATAGGCTGGGAGCTCACAGATGAAGGCCCTGGTCCAGAATTGTCCCAGGGCTGGGGCTTCTGGCCAATACATCACACTGCCTCGGGACACTAAGTCTGTCTTTGCAGTCCCCCTTTGTATTTCTCAATCCACATTCCTTTTTTTGGGGTGAAATACTCCATTATTTCTGCTTTGTTCTGGGCTGTCTCCTGTCTCTGTCCCTATTAACTCGTGGCAACAAAAGAAACAAACAGAAGCAGGGGATTTCATGCTCAGTAGCTATAGACATTGGCCTCACGGCTTTGCAGAGGGCCAGACATCTGAGGCTTGAATGGAAGAGAGTGCCGCCGCCGCTGGGGCAGACCAGGGGCCCACGTGGCTCCCAGTCCGCACATCAGTCATCCTTGATCGGGAGTATTCACTGGCCTGATACGGCTGATTCAAGATTAACCAAAAGTGAGATTTAAAACTTAGGACATGGATGGGACAACTAGATTTAAAGAGACCAATTCAAGATTCTCATATATTCCTGGCTACCCAGAGCTGTAGCTCTGCCACACTGTTTACAGATCAGGGGAATCCAAGTCAAAGAGAAAGAGACTAAGAGACTCAGAAAGGAGGCTACGTTGGAAATACATGTGTTTCTTATTTTTAATATAGGGTTTTTATCTTGTAATAATTTGACAGGAAATCTAATTTTTAAGTATAAACTTTTATAATGACAGAATTATCTAACAAAAACAGCAGTAAAATCTCTAGGCATGGTTGTCTGTAACAGAACTCAAGCGGTATACGCTTTCACAAACATCTCCCAAGCAGGGCTTCACCTACATCACTTTTAGAACCCATGCTATGTTTTTCCCTAAAAATACAAATTTACTTAAAGAAATACAAATTTACTTACAAGTGAAACACTAATATATTTTATATAAAACCTCCGTTTTTTTTTTCCTCATTATATGAACAATTGTTTCTCAACAGAAAGTAGATCTTGAAAACACAAAACCACTTTAAACATTTCTTACCAAGGGCATTTTCTCTATTTCATGCATTTGGAAAGAGTCGGGTCATGAAAACATGTAAAGAGACTAGGCTCTCTTCTTCCATCAGAAGCACTGAAGTGTCACCTAAAGCTCCCTAGAAAGGAACTCCACAAATGCCTTCTTTGCCCTCAGACCAAGGGGCTTGCAATGCCTAAGAATAAAATAAATTTAACAATTTTTTTTAAAAAAAAATCTTGTAGTCCTTAACAGGAGAAACTATCCTTCTGCTTAAGTCTTTGGGCTCCATAAAAACTGAAGCTCATTCCCACATACTCCAGAGGCGTCAGTTCCTGCAGATCTGTTGACCTCACCACCCACCTCTGCCACTCACTTCCTAAGGCTTCGGTCAGAACATTTCCACTGTCCTCAGGACAATTACGGTGTCTGTCGTCATCACCCCAGGCATTCCCACTTCCACCTCCAACGGGCTAGGATCTCTCTAAAACACAGAAAACCCTGTCCATGACTTCAAATATTGTTATGACCATCTGTATCGGTGAGAGCAATATACAAATTCTTTACACAAGCAGACAAAGATTTTTTTGATTTGGCCTTGGCTGTCATTTTTGGTTCCGCGAAATGTCTGTAAATCACCTAAAACAGAATTTGACAGATAAAAGGAACCCGACAAGAATAATTCTTCATACTGGTATTTTCCGACTATATACTTGGACCACACACTCCGTTACCGGCTCCAGGTCATCTAAAGAGTCTGCCCGTCAATCCCCACCGTCTTTCTCTGGCATTTTTCAAAGTTCAGCTCAGCATTCCTACCTCTTAAAACTCCCATGACCCTCAGTCTAATTTAAACGACGTCCTTTATTTTCCGTCGGCATCTTTTCTCTTCCACTATCATAACACCCAGCGTTCTGTCAAGTTCATTTGCTGTCTGTCTTCCCCTACTGGATTTTGAGAACTTGAATGAAGTCACTAATTCAACTGTGGAACTGGATATCTGAACCCGCATCCAATTCACCACGTGGCAGGTGTACCCCAGTAAAGGTAGCACTTTGAATAAGTGCATGTCAGAATATCCTGAAATGAAGGGCTCCATCGTCACCAGGACAAGTTATTTCACTGACGGCCATCACCTAATCTAGGAAATAAGATCACCTCTCGGGATCACTGGAGTAATATACAAGGCATTATTTACCAAATGATAGCATAATGTGCAATAATTAATAGGTGTCATCATTATTAAAATGAGGGTTTTTTTCACTTAGAACAGGGTTTTCCTAAAAACATTGATTTCTGTGATTACCAATCAGCATTCTTTCCATAACATATAATTAAATATAATTCATGGTTAGGCTTTATTTATACATCCATTTGATCAAAGAGCTAATATAACAGCAAATACCAATGCTGGCTAATAATAAAGGTAGTCCTTTTAGTTTGCTGAAATAAGAACAATTAAAATTGCTCATTATATAATATAATGTGAGATCATATTTTTTTTTCTCTTGCCCTAGGGAGGGAAAACTAAAAAGCAATTTTTAAACATACCAGTCTATCCTGACTATGAAACTGATTCTTTGACTGTAAGTCCGCTACTAGGAAGACGCAGACAAAAGGATAAGGGCAGAGGCATATGTGATCCCCGTGCATCCTCTAAGCGTGCCGCTTTAACTGCTGATAGAGACAAATGTTGACTCTGGTCTAGTGCTGAAGAGCCAATACAGTGAGCTAGAAGATGTTATCTCGCCTCACACATCAGCACACGTGCCAGACAGACTCTGATTGTGAAGTCTGTTATTGGTGATGAAAAAGGCAGAGAGTGCACAGCTGGGTATCTCAGATCCACAGCTGAGCTGGCAGCAGTGGTAGTTCAAGACATCTTCTCACGTTAAAAGCTGGAATTAATCTGAGTTATTTAAAGGTGTGTTTTATTAAAGAGGCGCGTTCGACTATGATCAAACATCATGCACAAAAGCTGAGCACAGATGAAGGCAGACAACTGAGATCGCCTATGAACTATCAACAGATTTTCTTCGGCACCCACAAAACACTTACCAAAACCAGACACCAATAAAAAAATAATTTGTTCGTGCCTCAAAAAAGTGAAAAGTAGCATGTGGACTTACATTTATGTCTTCCATGTTTTTAGTCCTCTGTTCTGTAAGTCTACAAGCCCAGATACCTTATAGATGGTAAGAGAATCTTACAGGAGACTGATGAAGGTATGAAGATATTCAGGGAAAATGCAGGCTAAAGATTATCATCTCATTCCCCACATCCACAGGGGGCTGTTCAAGCATACACTCTATCAAAGGGGTTCTAAAACTAAATGGGAAAACATGAGATATGAGCATCGCAATTAATTTTCCTCTGACTGCAAAGAACATATGAGCTATATATTAAAAGGATTCTGGTAATTCACAGAATGGGTAAGAAGACTAAACGAGCCCCATAAATCAAATAAATAAATAAATCCAAGGTTCACCACAGTGGTCACTGCTACTTTGGCTATAAAACCTTACCAAAGACAGAAGTTGGAGCCAGGAGTGGGGTACTGCTGTGCTAGACCTGACCATGCTTTGGTTTGGAGGAACGTGGACTATGGGATTTATATTAGAAAAGCAGTTGAATGCTTTAAGTGAGGCTCAATGGTTTACACTACTACGGACATGGAAGACAGTGGTGCTGAGGGTGAAACTGGAGAGAACTGGAGATCTGAAGAGCACTTTGGCATCAGGCATAGAGATGCTGAGCTTGGAGTCTGCCCAGCTGGTTTTCAGTCTTGCTTTGGTCCAGTACTTCCACATGATGCTCCCTTTTGGAATGGCAATGTATATCCTGTGTCATTTGATGTTGGAAGTATGTTACTGATCTCCTTTTCATTTTGATTTAACAGCAGATTACAGTTAAGAGATTGCCTGAGTCTCAGAAGAGATTTTCAACTTTGGACTTTTAAACTGAGACTGTTACAGGCTATGGGGACTTTTGATGCATGGCTGCGTCATGTGCTGACTACAAGCCTAGTGGGGTCAGGGAGTGGAAAGTGGTAGTTTGAAAGAAAATGACTCCCATGAGCCCATAGGGGATGTGGCCCTATCAGGAGGTGTGGCCTTGTTGAAGGAAGTGGTTACAGTGGCAGGCTTTGAGGTTCAGGTGCTCAAGCCACACCCAGTGTGGCAGTCTCTTCTCGCTCCTTCTCCAGCACCATGTCTGCTTGCATGCCACCAGTCATAATGATAACGGCTACACCTTTGAACTGTAAGCCAACCCCAACAAAATGCTTTCCTTTATAAGAGTTGTGGTGGTTGTGGAGTCTCTTCACAGCAAAATAAAACCGTAAGACAGCCACCTAACACTGACTGATGGCTGGCCCGAGTCCAAATCTACCACAGACACAAGAGTAACCTGGAGACAGGTGCCAGAGACCATCGAACTGGCCAAGCTGGAGCCCTGGCTGCCACAGAGTCGAAAGCAGCAATGAAAAGAAGGAATTCTGACTCTTAAGTTGCTAAAGTATACTATTGAATATCCAGCATTCATTTTGGGGGAAGCCCCAAACATCTTCAAGCCTACATTGTATTGATATAAGAGAGAGTCCATTTCAGAGGCATAAAATGGAAGATTTATGTTCCACTTCCACAGACACTCTGACAGAAAATGACAGTCTTGAGAATGGGAAGACCAACCAGCTGAGTTTCAGGCAAGAGAGCAAAATGAGAGCTGGAAGACAGCGTTGACTTTTTGGGCACATAGGTTTAGCCTTCTTACTCGGCTTTCCTGTTCTGTCTTCTCTTCCCCCTTTCCAAGCTCCTCCTGATATAGGATGACATTTGATAATTGCACTGTGTACCTTTCCCTTGACTGTCACATCATGTAGGAGGGAAAATGGGGGCTGGTCATACAGGGAGCCCTGGCTACCACCTCGCTTTTCTCAATTAAAAAACAAGGCACAGTAGGGTAGTCCGGGGTACTTCTGTCACTAGAAACATAAATATAAAATCTCTTAAACACCCCAAGGATATGTGAGTGGGCTTTAAGGCTCGCAAGCATGCATGCACGTATTTATTTACTTTAAATAAAACCATTCTGGGTTTGCACATGTCTAGCTAGTATCAAACATTGAATCCTTCACATTTCCCATTTTCCAGTTTGCAAAGCATACCATAATCATGAAGCAAATATTAAGAGAAACCTATTCATCTGGAACATGGGGAAAAACGACTCAACTGTATTTACGATATCACAAAGGGGGTAGAAATAAAGCGTTGTATTTGGCTAACACACTTAGTTTTCCCCAAAAGAATAAAATTTGAAGACTTGCAGAAATGTCATAGTAAAGAAAAAAATAGTGGGGCATAAGGAATGGAAAATGATTTGATCAACGGTTCTCAACTTGTGGGTCATGACCCCTTTAGGGTTTACATATCAGATATTTACATTACGATTCATAATAGTAGTAAAACTACAGTTACAAAGTAGCAAAGAAATAATTTTATGGTTAAGGGTCACCACAACATGAGGAACTATATTAAAGGGTCCCAGCATTAGGAAAGTTGAGAATTACTGGATTAGGTAAGGTATGTTAAAAAAAAAAAAAAAGATGGGCTAGAGAGATGACTCAGAAGTTAAGAGCACTGCTCTTCTATAGGTTCTGAGTTTAATTCCCACAACCACATGGTGACTCACAACCATCTATAATGTGATCTGGTGCCCTCTTCAGGCATGCAGAAATACGTGCAGGCATAACACTATATATAATAAATAAATCTTTAAAAAAAGACATTATGCCTCATTAATGACTCTGTGGAAATAATTTATAATATTCTATAAAAAGAATTATGGTTCCATTCTGAACAGATCCTATAGCTTCCATGGCATTTCATAAACAAGAAAGGATGCTATGATTCTTTGATTTTAGTGTTAATATTAATTTTGTAGGTAAAACAAGTTTGGAAAAAAGACCCTTAAGAAAATTACTTGAGGGCAATTAGAGACAGAATTTACCAAAGGAAAAATATCCATCACTGAAAGCATATAAAAATGTATGGAGAAGATCTAGACATTCATCAAACCTCAAAAATGAAGAAAGATAGCACCCGAAAAAAAAATGCAGGAATTTTCTGCTATGAAAAAATCTGAGATAGAGTTTTAGTCTGAACAAATTCTGCATATAGTAAAATAATACTTCATTGTCACACCATCTGAAGACACTGGTATCAGGTAGAAAATTTTAAATTGCCCCCAGATGTTCTTAACCAATAGAACTTCTAAAAACCATAGCTCTCATTTCAACCTTTCTTAAAATTTCCTAATACCTTCTTGGTCACAGAAATACAAAAGACAAAGTATCCTAAAGCATGTTGTCTGAAATGTATTTCCAAGTGTTAAATCATATACTAGTTGTTTTCCTGTGAGTCTCAAACAATCACAGAAAGGAGATGTGAATTAACAAGTCAATAAGATGACACAATCAATATAGTCTGACCAAGTGTGAAGGAGAAATAAGATTCTCATTCATCCCACAAAGCAGCTATTCAAACTTTCAAGGCCTATGGATAGGCAAGACAGAAGTGTTGAAATGGACATCATCAGGTTAGGAGATGTGTAAAATGCTCACAGAGCAAGCCTGAGAACCTGAGTTTGGCTCTCCACACCCAAACACAAGGGAGTGTGCACTGGTACGCCCATGCACCCATGCACACACACACACACACATACACACACACACATATATGCCCTCTAACAACAAGAACAGGGTGGAAAGTCACAAGGAGTCCTAAATACTTTGATAATTCCTAACCCTGACACATGTGGCCTCAGTGGCAAAGTAAACAACAGCCAGAAGTTCCACTGAACCGTACCTTGATGACGTTCAAGAACCCACTATTCATTTTACTGAAGCAGACAGGAAATCAAGAGATTAAAGAAAACCAAGTACACCAAATTAAAAGGCCACTTACTATTAACCGTATTTTAAATATTTCCCCCTTCCAGTTTTAACACAGTTCCTAAAGATGTGACACTTCCCAAGTGTTTGTCTACATAAAGCAAATGAACGGTGTTCCAGAATGTGGCCGGGAGCACCATTATGGAATAAACACAGAGAGAGCCCCACAAGCAGTGGGGGAACAAAGGGATTCAACAAGACTCTTTCCTAGGAAAGGGACAGAAGAAAACAGCAACAAACAAACAAATCAGCACATGGTTGGAGACCCTACTTAGAGCACGTCCCAGGAAGATCAGCCTAGGTGGGCTTCACTGGACTCTGACTTTAGGTCCCCACCCAGCCTCTACCAGTCTTCAGTGCTGGGAAGCTGGCCTCCACAGACTGCATCAGTGGGCACTCGTGTCCTGTGGCTTCCAGTCCCATTGAATAAAATACAGGAGAGAGGAACGAGTTTGAGCTGTTCCTCCTACTTTCTTCTCCCAAGGCCGAGGAGACAGGGGGTTGTGTCACCTCACCTGCTTATCATGTCGGACCCTCCATGAGGCCCTCTCTACCAATGAGCTCCAAAAACAGCTCTTTGCTTCTTCAGGTTGCAGAATATTTGTTCACACTGTGTAAAGATGTGTCACTGTGATTGATTTCATAAAGAGCAAAATGGCCACTAGCTAGGCAGGAGAGATAGGCAGGGTTTCCCGGGAGAGAGGGGGAGTGGGGGAATCTATACACAATTTCGCTAGCAGACTGGGAGCAAGTCAGATGTGCCATACTAAGAGGTAACAGACCCACATGGTAGAATAGAGATTGAAAACTATGGGCTGATTAAGTTATAAGAGCTAGTTGGGGAAAAGCCTAAGCTAAGGTCAAGCTTTCATAATTAATAAGTCCCCAGGTCATTATTTGTGGACTTGCCGGCCAAAGATAGTCTTAACACGAAAGCTTGCTACATTTGGGACAAGGGATCTTCTTGGTACCCTGTCCACACCTTTGAAAATAGCAGTGTTACCAGCTTTAAAACTTTGCATACTGCTAATTTGAAAACACAGTTTCCGGACAGAACCTAACTGGTAGCCCTTGCAGTAGCTAAAATGGAATCAAGATGATACTGAGTCGTTAGCCAGAAAGGAAGGTAGGTTTTGGAAGAATCTAGGAAGACAGGAAGAAATTAAAACTGTGGTTATAAGTTTTGGATACCCATTATTAGACATCCTTGTGAGCTAGTAATAACTGTGCCATTCTAAGGAGTCAGAGCTCACTGAAAACCACCAGGTGATCTAAATCCACATGGGATGAGCTGCAGAAGGTTGCGGTATTCTTGCTCAGAAAAGACTCTTTGTTTTGACAAATTAATGTTTAAATGGCTAAAGCTGGAAGTTTAGAAACTGTTCCTTAGTCTTTATCCTATGAGTGCCATTGCTCATAAGTCTAGTGAATTATAGCGATCACTTTCAAGGGCTTTGGTTAACATTTAACCTCATTAACAAACTGTTATATTCCCTGTACAATTTTAACTAACATTTCTAAACACAGTACATTCAATTCTATTTTTAAAGCACTTCAAACACTTCACACAGAAAATGTTTCCAAGTGCTAAATTCTTATAACTCCAGTAAACTAATACCCAACTACCCAACTGAGTGACTCTTAAGTTTTCAAACATTCTCGTGTGTGTGTGTGTGTGTGTGTGTGTGTGTGTGTGTGTGTGTGTATTCTCAAGTAACTGAAGAGGCCAGAATAATGCAAACTTTTTTATATAATCAGTGTTAAATTGATACCAAAACCAGGCAAAGACACAAGAAAAAAAGAAAATCAATATATTTGCTATTTTGCTATTAACAATGATACAAGTACCTCAAATATACTAGCAAGTCAAATTCAATAAAAAATATATACACACATGTATACACATATACATCAGGTGGGATTTATATCTGGAATGCCACTATGGCTCACTTTATAAATATGTACTGATATACCATACTCTAACAGAATGAAGGACAAAACCAACATCATCCCTCAATATTGCAAAATTCAATAACATTTAATAATTTAAAAATTATTAAACAAACATGGAAGGAATCTCTATCAACATAAAAGTCACATGGAATCATACACATCATGGTCAAATGGGGAAAGACAGAAAACTTTTAATAAGATGAGCAGAGAAAGTGTATGTTTTCACCACTTCAATTTAACACACAACTGGAAATTATAACCAGAGCAATGAGATTTAAAAAACAAACACCAACAACAAAAAGAAAATAATTAAAAAGAACCAAAGGAATCCAGATTAAAAAGGAAGATGTAAAATTAACTGTTTGCATATGATATCTTAAATGTGGAAAACCTTTCACATTAGCATGAAATTAGGACAACCTCATTTGATAAGCGATAAATATCCAGGACACCTAAAGAATTTCTAAATATGTTGTGGGATAATGTGCTTGCACACTGTAAAGATTTGTCACTCATACTGATTTAATATAATGCTGATTGGCCAGTAGTAAGGCAGGAAGGATAGGTGGGGAAATCAGACTAGGAGAATTATGGGAAGAGAAAGACAGAGAGTGAGTCACCAGCCAGATGCAGAAGAAACAAGATGAGCATGCCTCACTGACAAAAGGTACCAAGCCATGTGGCTAAACATGGATAAGAATTATGGATTAATTTAAGTTGTAAGAGCTAGTTAGTAATAAGCCTGAGATAATAGGACAAACAGTTTATAATTAATATAAATCTCTGTGTGTTTCTTTGGAACTGAGCGACTGCAGGACCAGCCGGAACAGAAACTTCTGTCTATATAAATCTCAACAACAAAATCCACAGAATGGTGTGTGTGTGTGATCCCTGTATGTCAGCAATATGGAAACTAGACACTAACTAACATCAGTCTGTTTTCATTAACTGCTTCTTCACCTTAGTTTTTCAGACAGTACCTCACTTAACCTGAGTTCCCTACCTTGGCAATACTGGTTGGTCATGGAGACCCAGGAAGCCACCTATCTCTGCCCACTCTCATCCTGTGCTAGCATTACAGATAAGCATTACAACACCTAGTGAGTACTGGTGATTATAACTAAGGTCTGCATGCTTATACAGCACCAATGGAGCCATATCCACAGTCTCAACAATGCTTTAAAAATAAATAAATAAAAATAATTCTGTGGTAACACAGAAAGGATAAAACACACAGGATTTAATCAAACTAAGGACCTAAAAGACATTCAAACATTGAGCAGACATTTCTCCAAAGAAGTTATATAAAAGGTTTATAAGTGCATGAAAAGATGTTTATTACAGTCCCTTCATAAAGGCCACCCTTAATACTGCCATATTGAGTTTGGGGCTCCAACTAAAGAATTATGTGGATACAAACACACACACACAAAGCTCAAGTGTTGGCAAGGATGCAGAAGTAGAGTGTACAGTACTAAGCTATCAGAGAAAATAGCAGAATACTTTCTAAAAAAAAAAAAAAATTGAAGAATTGCTATTTGACCTAACATGCAACCTGAGTCTATCTCAATGATATATCTGTACATCCATGTTCACTGCAGCCTTGTTAGCAAGAGCTGAAACATGGAAGCAAACAAACCGTGATTGCTGATAGCTGAAATTTTAAGAAAATTGCAGTCTATGCATATGATGCAATATTATTTTGTCTTTAAAAAGAAGTTCTCACCTAAGTTACAATCTGGATCAATCCTAAGATACTAATGCTCTGTGAAGAAACCAATTTCAAAAACACAGAAGCTCCCATTCTGCTAATAGAGTACTTAAGGGCAGTAGAATCCATAATGCCAACTTTGAGTGGTAGTTGCAGGAACTCGGAGACAAGAATAGAAAACATAATGTCTCTGGCAAAGAACGTCAGTGCTACAAGATGGGATGTCATAGAGCTGGATGATGGCAATGGCTACACATCATTACAAATCAATTGGAAGCCATTGAACGCTTTAAAAATGGCTAACATGAACTGGGCGGTGGTGGTGCACGCCTTTAATCCCAGCACTCTAGAGGCAGAGGCAGGCGGATCTCTGTGGGTTCAAGGCTAACCTGTCTCAAAGAGCTAGTTCTAGAAACCCTGTCTTGAAAAAAAAAAAAAAAGAGCTAACATGATACACATTTTATGTTTGTTCTGTGTATTTTAACACGATTTTAAAAAATCCATGGGAAAAAAAACCGCATAGTTTATTTCAAATGCCTTCCTCCTCAAAGTCACCTCCTTGACATTAAAAACAATTTCTTCGTTTCTTCTCCCCCCCCCCCCCCCCCCCCCCCCCCCCCCCCCCCCGCCTCTC
>NW_026067959.1:3997359-4120361 GCF_014885135.2 Alexandromys fortis | reverse complement strand
GGTCCTTGGACTTCCCACAGGGCAGGGAACCCTGATTGCTCTTTGGGCTGATGAGGGAGGGGGACTTGACTGGGGGAGGGGGAGGGAAATGGAAGGCAGTGGTGGGGAAGAGACAGAAATCTTTAATTAATAAATAAATAAATAAATAAATAAATAAATAAATAAATAAATGCCAGAAAGGCTACCCTATCTGGGAAAATGGAATAAAACAATGATCTCTGCAGGCACATTTCAGAGCAAGTAATTGTTTGTTTGTGGGGACATATAAAATGTCTGCGCAGGAGGCTATCTACCACACACATGTAGAAATCAGAGGACAACATTCAGGAATTGGTTCCTTCCTTGCACCATGGAGTCTCAGGATTGAGCCCAGGTCACTGGATTTACAGAACAAGACCTTCACCAGTAAAGCCAACTCATCAGCTCCACGAGCAGAGGTAAAGACAGAAATTGGGGCATGTACTTAGTGCCGGCCACACTCTTCTCACTTAAGTTCATCCATGTCATTCCTTCCGTTCCCATGGCTTCAAATAATTGGATGAGTTCCTTAACCCACATCTAGCTTTTTATCTAGAGAGCAAATTAAAGAGGAATGTAAACTTCCCACCATACATCTAGATCTACACACGCTTTGGATACTCCTAATGAAAACCAAAACTCACTACCGATCTTACCATAGACAACAAACACTTGCTGCTTGTTCTTGTGTATCCTATGTTTTAACAAGTGCATCACTGACAAACTATCATCTAAAACTCCAAATCCCGGAACGTGGAGGCATGCAAGAGGTGGAGGCAGGGGACCAAACATTCAAGGTCACTTTGACTATATGGCTAGTAGTTAACAGTCTGGATTATATGAGAACCTGTCCCGCAAACAAGCAAACCAAACCTAGAATATACAAAACTACAAATCATCTGGTCTCTCTCCTTTCTGTCCATGATACATGCTGGTATAGTAAGCATCCTATTTCTATAGAGTCTGCTTGTTAAATAGTTCTCTAGCAGTTACACTGTATCATTTTATAATAAAGTATTTGTTCTTTTTTCCAGAAATGCAGAAATGTATATATTATACCTAGATATGCTAGGTGTTTAATAAGTATTTGATCCACTGAAGTAGCTCAAACAGATCTGTATTAAATACACAGATTTGTGTTTATTAAATTAACTTGCTTTTCCTTAATAACCAAGACTGTGTTTAAGAAAAAAAAAACTAACTAACCTAAATAATTTGGAGAAGGATATAACACATTCCAACACAAAGATTCCCAAATGAGAACTTCCACTTCGATTAGGCATCTTCTGGGAGACTAAGTAAACAGTGTGGAAACTCGGTCTCCACATGGGAATTATTCCAACTCTGACTTTCTATGGCCCGTTCTTGTCACTCAGCCTTTGCCAAAGACGTGGTTCCTCTTTCTAATTTATTTTGCGTTGTCCAAACCTGTAACTCCAATGAAAGAATACTGGCACTTCCAAGGCATATAAAATGCATGACAGATAATAGTTTTTACTTTCAGAGGCACAGTCCCAGTGAGATATTCATCTTGAATAAGAACAGATAAACCTTTGCCTGGATAAACACAGACAAGGACAAGACACGAAGAGCCACCCCTTCCTCAATGCTCCTTCATTTTTACGAGACCCAGGGATGCAGTCTTGACCTTGATAACCTCCACAGTGCCTTGCCAGCAGAAGACACAAAAGGTCTCAGAAGTATTCTGGCCCCGGAACATTTTTGAATCAAGTTAGAGAAAGTTATGAAACTCACAGTTGTCATCCTTGACTTGTGTCCAGAAGCACAATTCAAATGGAGCATGGAGTCTAAATGGTTGATGGCTTGCAGCTGGCTGTACTTCCCAGCCACCAAAAGGAAAAAGCTCTAATTCCACCCCAATAAAAAAAATGTAACCTGGCAAAAAACAAAATAAATAAATATATATATATATACTTTTGTGACAAAATGATGAGACAGAGAGGTAACAAAAAATAGCAGACTGCCCTTATATTGCTGCATCTTAACAATGATTTTATACATTCAGAACTGTTTAGAAGGTTGACATCAGCATGCCTGGTACACCAAATACACAAACCATCTTCGCCCTACCTCCTACATCAGATTGGCTTTAGCTGTGTGAACACCTCAAAAAGTACAGCTGCAGGCTTCTACTCAGACTTCTTAGGATATTACCGTAATTTTGTGGCCTGCTTGTTCCACAAAATATAGTGTATTCCCAGTATTTCCATATTGGTAGATGGAAATGACATGGTGCTATCACTTGAGATATAAGAAATGTTTATTTATTTTTCAAACTATGAATTTACCTTTCTTTTGCCAAATGGCAGTATCATCATCATTTTGAGGCCTCAAGTTTCTAGCTCCTGTCTGTTACAGATTCACACCACATTCTGCACGTTCGTGTTTAGTGCATGTTGTTCATGCAGTGCCTGATACATTACATTAGAGCCCAGATGCATGGAATGTCCCCTCAACTCGTCATGGTTTCCCACTTTGTCCTTCTTCACGCAGTGTGCTTATGAAATGGGCAAATCAATGCAGAAAACTAATCATGGTTGCTCTCAAGCAACCTGAAATGATCGGTTAAATATAACCCCAAGTGCAGCTATGTGAGGTTCAATTACAGCACTAAAGGAGGATAGGGGGAGGGGGGAATCTAAGAAAGGGGGAGGGCCAGGAGTTCAAGGTCACCCTCAGCTAAGGACAGTTCCAGGACCGTCTGGACTCCCTGACAACCAAGCTCAGCCCCGCCCTCTTCTAGCCTCACTTGGGTGAGGTAAAGGCTCTAGTCAGCTATGTCTATTCTAATGCCTCCTAATTCCCATGGGTGCTTCAAAAAGATCTGAAAAAGATACTCCTGGGCTTCAACTTTGAAAAATATCTTGTGAGAATAAGAGCAAAGAGTATCATCAAAAATATAATTATAAAAATAATAAAATCAATACAAAACATAAAATATTCTTTGACAGCAAAGATAAAAATCATTAATTGTCCAAATCTTGAATGTGCACACAAATGTGTGTATGTGTGTCTGTCTGTTTGAAAGCCTTGATTATTAGTACTATTCCCCTCCATGTAAGAAAAATCACCTATATAACTGGGGTGGTCGTCTTAAAAACTCAAGCTACTTAAAAACTCAAGCTCAATATTTACTTAAGTACCAATACTCAATATAGGGTCATTTTTAACAAAAAGAAAACTAAAATACTACGTTAAGACAGCCATCAATGAAAATATGAAAGAAGACGAACCCAACTTTTATTCATTTGAAATATCAACAGTTATGACTGAGCAGCTAAGAACATTTGATTTATGACAGTCTTTCTATGAAAAAATATCAAGTTCTGTCGGATTAATTTTTTAATGACGCTTCCTCAGTGGGCAGGAGAATGTGGCCACAGCTAAGGTAAGAATGCAGGCAAAACCTACAAATCTTCTGAGCTTGATCATCAGCACAGAACTCACTTGCTGAGCCACCTCTGCCAAACCTAAGTTCCTGGAGCTCCACCTCATCTCAGCAATAAGAATAATAACACAGTGACTGGAAGGACTAAATAATTCATAATGCAACTCCAACATTATTCAAACAAAATTCAACATGCTTGTAATAGTGTTGTATCAATAATTAGTTTTATTCATCATTGTTATTGCCGTTTTATTACCCAGTGCCACTGGCTACACTCTTCTCATGGTAAGAGATAACAGAAAACATCTAGTTATCCAATATCCTGGAATTTACATCGTTGATGCTACTTCACTTCTTAAATATGAACCCGCTTCTACAGCTACAGTAGAAGCTACAGACTAGCGGACAAGATTCTTAATAGGAATGTGAAGAATGATGGTTCTGCTGAAGAATTCTGTGATTTACGGAAGCCCGTTCAAATGGGGCTGGGTAAAGAAAAGGTCATTGGAGTGACCAGTCCTGCTGTATTAGAGTGACCAGTCCTCTGCATTTTCATTCCTGTAACTATATAGAACTAGAGACTAAATCAGTGGCTGCATACCGATCCCCAGCAGGAGAAACACCATTCTAGGTGATGGTCAGTTTATGCAGGAAACAAATATGCTCATGTCAACTCTCCGCGACATCGAAGAGTCTTGTTTCCTTTAGCATGGGTAGCACGGGTAGAGCCGTCGGCTCTCTGTTCTCTTTCTTTCGGCTGAGGCACACTAGAAACGCAGTAGCACTGTCCAAGTTGTCTGAACATCTTTCGGCAGCGAGAACAAAAGGTTACTATGAGGCAGAGCCTAATGACCCCTGGGAGAAGCAGAGAGTTCTGAGGCTGTGAAGCTGCTTCCCTCAATATCCCCACCAGCTACATGTTGCATTTTCCCTTATTGCTCAAATTAAAGATGTTTTAGGTCACAGCCCACTTTATATTGTCACATGATCTAAAGTGTGTGCCCCCCCTCCCCTGTTTATTAAGGGGAAAAAAACTTGGCAGATTTTTAGTGTATAATTCATTGTAATTGTACAAAAGAGTACATGATCCTCAGCTCTGTCTGAGCTAAACCACACAGGAGTCCTCGCTTATCCGCAAACAGTAAGTTATAAGATTCCCAGTACACGCCTGCACTGTGCATAGCAGCGACCCCTACTACACTACGCTCTCTCCTCTAGACACACACTTATGACAAAGTCCAATTTATATATGAGACACAGAAAATATTAATAACATCATATTAATATCATCAACAATAGAACAGTTACAACAATACACTATAATAAAATGGAAAATAGGGTGATTTGAGCCCAAGCATTCCATCATTAGGACACTCGGTCTGATAACCTATGAGTTTCTAAGTGGCCAACAGGTGGGTGCCATATATAGTACCAATTCCACCAGCAAAATCATGACTCACATCCTGAGAGTGGCGAAGGAGGGTGGCACAAGGCTTTCATTACAACTTCTCAGAATGGCAAACAGTTGAATATCTATGCAATGTTTGTGTTCGAGGTCCCTCATTTAGTATTTTCAAAGCCCTTCAAAACAGGTAACTGAAAACACAGGAAATAAAACTGTAGGTATTGGGAAAATAGTATTTATATTTTTTTTTTAAAAAAAAGAACCCACAACACTTGAATTCATAGCCGTTCAATGTCAAATTTATTTTGAATATTTAAATTTAAAACTTGTTAAAATGAAGAGACATTTGCATAACTCATTTTCCAAAGAAACCTTTGGCAGTAGACTCAAACAGGTCAAAGATTAAGTTATCTCAGAGCACATTTTTTTTTTACATTATACTTCCTAACATACAAGCTAGTATCAAATGCTGAAATTTTACAGTCTGAATTACAATGGAAAAGTAGTTACAGGGCCTTTCAAATGGTCACAAAACTCCACTCTAAACAGAGCAAAAGGATAAATGTAAGCACAGTGATGGGCCTCTCTCTCTCTCTCTCTCTCTCTCTCTCTCTCTCTCTCTCTCTCTTCTTTTTTGCAGTAAATGATATCTCTCAAAGAGCTCCATTTTTTAAAAAAAAATTAATACCCTTTTTTAATTCTAGAAAAGAGAAAGAAAGCTGGGCAGGGTGGTACACGTCTTTAATCCCAGCACTCAGGAGGCAGATACAGGTGGATCTCGAATTCTAGGCCAGCCTGGTCTACAGAGCAAGTACCAGGACAGCAGGGCTACACAGAGAAACCCTGTCTTGAAAGTACAAAAGAAAAAGAAAAAGAAAAGAGAAAGGAAAGAAAATAGAAGACGATCAAGTCTGGGTCTCCTTCCACCCTACTCCCCAATACTAATATATACTCAAAGACAGAAGACAACAAGGGCGGGACATCAAAAGAGGCCCTGTGCTGGCCAATCCTTCCTGCTCCTCTGTGTGCTAGTGCGCTCAGAGCAGTTCATCACACCCCACCTTTGGCTCACTTTAAAAGTCCCAGTGTGAAAACGTGCTGACAGAAGCTTCGGGAATCGCAAGCATGAGACAAAACAGAGGAGAGGAAATACTAGTCAGGCAATTCACTGAGGAAAGCAGCATGGACTTGTCTCCAGGTAACGAGAAACATCTCACGAATGCCAAGGAGAGGACGTTAGATGGCTGCTCTTTTAACACGCCTTTCAGGCACATGTCTTAAGGCTGGTGTCACAGAAAGGCAGGAGGGGCTACCCCTCCTTCATGATCACACTAGCTCTGCACATAATTAAAACTAATCCTTTTACCTGGCTACATGTCTTACAAGCAACCTGTCTAGTGCATACATTAAAAAGGTCTGGATGTTTTGCACCAACAAGATTCAATCAGTCCATTCGCATGGGGGGGGGGGATGCAAGTCCAAACAACATCAGCTCATTCACTTATTTAAAACATTCAGCAATTTTAAAAGGCTTAGGAAACACGGAGCATAATGGTGTATCAAAATGACAAGCCTTCACCAGACACACAACAGCCAAATTTGCTTACCTGGAGCTTTGAGAGGCAGCCAAGACATGAAAAACGCCACAGAAGGAAAGCTTACGCCATGACTTGCACTAAGAACAGGCTGCAGAAACAAGCATTTGCAAACCAACCGAGGTACTTGATATCTATCACACAAGAAAGGGAAGAGGGGGGAAAACCACCAAAAAACCCTCTCTCAGAACTAGCTGATACAATTATAACCCAGCTCCAAAAGGGGATTAACTGTAACCTGCCCACGGGTTAAGCAGAGGTCAGCGTGACACTGGCCTCACTTTCACAAGACGCTGAAAGCCTTGACGTTGGTGCCAGAGAAAACACATTTTACCTTGGCTCATCTGTTGATGACAAAATCTTTCCTACACAGCCTCGTTTATCTCTCTGTAATCCATCACAGAGAGGACAAAACAGTAACTCAATAAATTACGCCGCACTTCTTCATTAACTACACTCAAGAGTTTTTATTTAGATGCCACAGCATTAACGGGCGAGAGCTGATTGTGTCCACCAATCTTGTTTCTACCACTTTCTGTGGTTCATGGGGCGACTCTGGTGTAGGCTCCACCTAGCGCATTTGTGTGTTTAGGTGTCTTGTGTGATGCTTGCATCTTGAGAGCACACCCTGGTTCACCATCAGCTCACGCCTATGGCTTGCCAGAAAAAGGAAATGGGTATCAATCACTCTCCATCCTTCTGCCCTGGCTCAATCCATTATTCTGAGTTTGTTTCACAGATGTATGAAGTCACCACTGCCCCATCTACCATACTGCCAAGGAAAAAGCAGGTGCCGGTGCTGCGCTTTAGAAGTCTGCCAAGGATTATTTGCCTACTCAGCCAGGCTTCGGAACCACCCGCTGAACACGTGTGTTCTTCCCTGTAATGGTCTAGTCTCAGGAGTGGATCAGGATAGGTAAACACACTTCAGTGTCCTCTCACTCCTGAAGTCTGATCGCCTTCTCCTCTGACTGGGGTGCCTTGGCCTCCAAAAGTCCCCTAGTTGGGACTGATTACCCTAGCCTTTCTTCCGTAAGAACTCTGGTTAGCCAGAATCCACTTTATTCCTGATGTGTCTCCCCTCAGTAATTTTCTTCCCATTGCCCCCTGCAATGCTTGCTGGTTATACATTCCTGCCAGTTCACATGGAATGTAGTACTGAACACATGGTCTCCCTGTCAGCAGGACCCTTCTGCAGTGGCCCCACCTGTTGTTATGGTGCTGGACAGCTCTCCTTATGGTCCTTTGGTTTGGTTGGTTTGGTTTTCCAAGACAGGGTTTCTCTCCTGGAAGTTTCTCTGTAGATTAGACTGGCCTCGAATTCAGAGATTCACCTACCTCTGCCTCCTGAGTGCTGAGATTAAAGTCATGCACCATCACTGCCTGGCATCTTTATGGTCTTTTATCATGGGTTAAATACTTCTTTAAAAGGTAGTCTCAAATCACATAAATTCCCCCACTGATCTCCTGACTTTAGTAACTGAGACTCCTTGGCAAACTTCAAGCCAGACATTTTAAACCATATATGCATAAAAGTCAAGTGAGCAAAAGGCAGCTGTCAAGAAATTCAAGGGAATAAGAGATTTCTCTCACATCATAAAACTTGGGCATTTCGAAAATCATAGGAATGAACGCCCCCCGCCTTTTTTTTTTTTTTTTTTTTTTGGGCCTGAGTTTAATGGTTCTTGATCCTTTAAGAGCCTTACTGTTTAATTTGTTTTTAGGCAGGAATACTAAAAGAGGACCCTCCCACAACACAGAAGAATCAAAAAACAAACTGTGTGTGTCTGAGTGTATGTGTGTCTATCTCTCTTTCTGTGTGTGTGTGTGTGTGTGTGAGAGAGAGAGAGAGAGAGAGAGAGAGAGAGAGAGAATATCTACATCCTTTTGAGAGAGAGTGAGAGACTATCCATACCGTTTTTCTCTTTCCTGAAACCTGCAACCATGACACAGAGTGATGGGGGTGGGGGTGACAATGAACAGACTGGGTTAATTCAGATGGCCCCCATGTAACCCTAAGTCTTTAAACAGGGAAGAGGGAGGCACCATGAGAATGACAGACATGGCTGGTTTTCAGATAAATAGCACCTACCAGTCAAGGGATTCAGACAGGTTCTGGAGGTTGGGAAAGGCACAACATGGATGTCTCACTCCTTGGAGCCTCCAAAAAGAAACTCAGATATAATTTCATCCTGGTGAGAAACCACTGCTGACTTCAAACTCCCCAAAACATTAATAAATCTGCTCTGCTTTCAACTACTCAATATATAGCAGTATGTTGGTTGCGTGAGCAATAGAAAACACGTGTAAGCAAAATGCTTTAAAAAAAATCAACAAGGAGCTAGAGAGATGACTCAGTGGTTAAGAGTATTAACTGTTCTTCCAGATGACCACGTTTAGTTCCCAGTACCCACAACTGTCCATAACTTCAGTTCTAAGGGTATCTGGCACCTTCTGATCTCTGGGGGCACTGAACGCAGATGGTACACAGAGATGGTACATAAACATTCATTCTTGCAGTCAAAACACCTATGCATATAAAATAAAAAAATATCAACAAATGACCTTCCCCTATTAAGATATGTAAGGTCATTTGACAGGAAATTATTGCTACACTAGTTGGAAGGGAAGGTGTGACGTTTTCTTTTTTCCTTTATTTGATTAATTGATTTGTTTATTTTTGAGGCAGGGTCTCACTATGTAGCCCCAACTAGCCTCAGACTCTCTACATAGACCAGGCAGGCCTGGAACTCACAGAGATTTGCCTGCCCCTGCTTCCTGATTGCTAGAATTAAAGGTATGTGCCACAATGCCTAGATTTTTTCCCCGTTTTTCATTGTTTTTAAAGTTCAAACTAATACTCAAAATATCACCTTTCATGGTTGAAATCAACAACAATAAAAATCTCAACAACGAAAAGTTCTTAACATATTTCTAACTTAAAACCAACATGTGAGAAGTCCTAGAGAAGCCGCCATTTTCTTCTCTGAGGATAGGCACTTCCTAGATGACTTCCGGTCTCTACCATGGCTTCAGGTGGTTCTCTGCTGTCCACTGATACGCAGCTGTCATCTTTCCTAATACCTTGAAAATAACTGTAGGTTGTTTTTTCTTTGCCACCCAGGCTCATCTTATCCTCCCTCCTTTTCCCTCTCCCCTCCCACCTCTTCCCGTCACAGGCACACATTACCTCTTACAAACCTTGGAGGACACAATCTAACACTTAATATCAACCATCCAGAAACAAAACTGTCCCTCATCGAGCAGACTGAGATGCTGAGACAGATTCCAAGCCCCTAACTTCCCCTCACGACATTAGTATTAGCTACAAAGGACACAGCAGCTAGCAAGGCAGGGGCCTTCACAAATGTACTGCCTGCCATGGAAACTCCCTTCCTTATACAACAGAAGAGATTCCTCACCGACACCACGTCTTTCCTAAGGCACAAATGGGACGACTGTAGTAATATCCTTTCCCCGTTTCCTAAAGAGTGTGAAATGAGAGCAAACATCTGTGACTAACAGAGCTGGCTGCATGAAATGATAGTTTTTTGGTAATCTTACACAAGCCTCTGATTCTTGGTAATGCTGGCTACTGAAAATCATTTTCATCATTGGAACCAGCCACTATTTTGATACGCAAATGAATGCTTCCCAGAACTGTTTGTGAACGTGAAGTTTTCCACAGTCCCCAGTGAGGGAGATCGCGCACGCTGCCTCCCCACCTCCACGAAGCTTCCTTGCTGCAGTTTGAAAGAGCTCACTTGTTCAGAGGTCACTCACTTCCCAGGACAGGGAGGAAGGCATGCTCTCTCGACTCAGTGACATTTCCTAGTGTCCACACTGGTCAAGCCGCACATGGCCCTCAGCCACACAAGTTAGTGCTCGTCCTTAATAGGATAGTTCTATAAAGATCCCCAACCCTGGGAGTGGACCCAGACAACACTGCGGTGCAGGGCGATGAAAGACTGGCTACGAAAGGAGGAGTCATTTTCCTCGTCAGAGAGAAAACCCAGCATCTATGTTTGTAAAATAGCAACCAAACCACAAACTGTCCCACTGTGACAATTCTATCGCTAACAGTGATGGAGAAAAGAAAACAAAACCACACACTGGACACATGACGATCATCTATGCCAGATTCCACTCTATCCCAGGATTCCCAGAGGAGGCTTGCAGGAATTCTGGCCTGCCCATGTTTTCACTTTCCTCTCTCTCAACCCTTCTGGGAACCTAACCTCAAACTGTCAAGAGTGAGCAAAGGCTTTTGGCGACAGGTATCGCTCTGAATTCTTCATCAGGACCTGTAGTACCTACCTCTGAGTTTCTATCCATCATTTTGTTGGCGTTTAAACGAACTCCATGCTGTAGCCTTCTGAGAACCCTGGAAACTTAATGACCCAATGCTGCATCCACACATTCAAAAAGTTGCTGATAGTGGTGATAAAATTACAAGTTTTGTGGCCTTCCTCCCCATATTTCTGTGCAGAATAGAAGATTTAAAACCTGAAGGTTTCCTCAGTGTTGCTATCAATGGTCATAATTAAAGCACAGGTTTTCAGCATTTTACCCACTTTAAGGCAAGCAGAACTTAAATGCTGGTGTAAGTGTGGCTTGTGTACGTTCTTTATGGAGGAACACGTGGAAGAGTCACACACTGATGACTATACTTGCTGTCAATCCCCACATACTTCTGATAAAGCCGCTATGAACTTGGTACTCCCGAGCCCTCACGCTGGGTGAAGTCTTTGGCAAGCATGTTTAAGTATCACCACATTTCACCTTTGCGATCCCTTGAAAGGACCACAGTTCAGTCAGTCCTCTGGGAAGGTACCTGTTGCTAAAAGAAACTGCTTGCCCATGATAGGCAACTAACAAGATCTGGGATTTAAACACAGGTTTCCATCTGCTTCCAGAATAACTATGGCGGTGGCGGCAGTGGTGGCAGTTCAACCAACGGTTGTGACAGTGGTGGTTGCATTATACTGCCCCTCGGGGAAAACCCAGGGAGGATGGAAAGCTAGTCTATCAACCAAACCTTTCTCCAAGAAACACTATGACCCTCTTCCTAGAAACATGAAAGGCACTGTCTAAGCCGAGACAGCGTGTGCTTCTGTTCCGGACTGCAGGCTGGGGAAATGCTCACAGGACATCTATCCTTAGAGCCAGATTGCTTGTTAGAAAGGAAAGAAGGTGTATGTGGCGGGGGGGGGGGGGGGGGGGGTCTTCTGATCCAAGTGGCAAGTTGAACACCTGTGCCTGAAACTTCATCAAAGTAAGTTTTAAAAGAAATCATTTACAAAATGTCGCAAGTGCCTGGACATCAAACACAGCTACCACCATTAGGACCACAGGGCACAGCAACTGATGCCAGCCACACGACACCACGCTAAAGTCAAACAAGCAGAGTGGGGAAGTGAACTACTCATGGCTCCCGCGGAACAGGGAATGGACAAGAAGCTCAGCAAGGAGAGGATCCAGGCTCCGGAAGCAGGCCAACATGGTACTGAGAACTGACTAGATCAAAGCCCTTTGAAGAGGGGACTGGAGTTTAGGATCTTTCCCCACTTCATGGAGTCAGGCAACTGCTCAACCACTAAAGACTTCAAATCTTTACCATGAAGAGATCAAACAGGGGCTCATATCTAGGATTCCTCAGGCACGAGTTATAGGCAAAGTATACAGCATCAAGACTAAAGTGAGACTGTGGTGCAGGGGTCACCCAGTGCCCCTCTGGGGCCCCGACTCCAGGGTCGTCTTCACAACACGAGGCTGTAAAGAATCTTATGGGGAGTATCTGACCAGCCTAAGAGATCGCCTAAAGATCTGATTATTGGGAACTCCTCCAATAAGACCTAATACTCTTGAAGATAAGTAGACAGTCAAGGAATGCCAGGCATCTGAGAAAAGCTGTTAATAAGAACAGACAGAAAAAATACAACGAAAAAAAAAAACATAAAAGCTCAGAGTAAGCAGAGATAGAGCATTCAAGTTTATATGCGTGTATTTTTAACGTCTAAAGTTAAAAGGCATGGAGGCTTGGCATACAGTTGTCACTAGCGTGCTCTCCTGAAGTGCACAAAAACCAGCACTCAGTCCCCAAACCCCACAGACCAGGCATGGTGGAACAAGTCTGCAGTCCTGGCCCTCGGAAGGTGGAAGTAGGAGGTACAGGAGTTCAAGGGCCGGAGTCCCTGTCTCAAAAGTAAGTAAATAGGTACCAGAGAGATGGAGCAGCAGTCAGAGCACTGGCAGCTCTTGCAGATGACCCGGGTTCCATCCCCAGTGCCCACACGGTGGCTCACAACTGTCTGTAACTCCAGATCTAAGGAGATCTAACACCCTCTGCTGACCTCCAAGGGTGTCAGGCAAGTATGTGGCACACAACGTACATGAAGGCAAGCACTCAGATGCATAAATAAGTAATATTTCCCCTGTCTCAAAAAGCCAAAAATAAACACATATTTTCTAAAGTAAGTAAAAGAATAAAATACATGGCACCCATGGAAGAAAATCTGCAACGGGGTATCATAAAACAAGCAGAAAAAGAGGAGGGGCTTAACAGAAATTTGAAACACAATAAAAGGCTTAAGTTTTGGGGAGGGGGTCTCAAAATGAAAGCATTAAAAATTAAGGGTTGGTATAAGAGAGCCAAGAAAAATGGGGGAAATTTCAAGAAAATGTTGCAGAACTTAAGGTTTTCCTCCTCAAAGGGCTACAAAAAGGGCCATATACCAAAGCACAGCACGGACTGTCAGAAAACTACAGATGCCAAACACAATTTAAAAATAAACAAAATCCTGCCAATACCAGAAAAGTTAGAGACAAAGGCTTGAGGACAATCTGGGATGGTTCCTCGAGATGCCACTTCAGAAACCTAAAAACAAATGGCACAGATGCCTTTGAAATTGTGAGGGAAAATAATGTCCCACCCAGGCCTCAGCACCAACTAAGCCATCAATCACGAGCCTGATAAGAAAGGTCTCAAAATCGTGACCTCCACTGCACCCCATGGTGTTGAAGAAAGGCGACCTGGATGCCAGCAGGGACCTCACAGGAGAAGAGGTCCCCCGCATGGCAATTGAGGGGCGGCCATGGATGACAGCCACACAACTCCGGGGCAGCAATCAGCCCAAAAAGGTGCAGATTAGGGGCTCTGGAAGAAGTGTCACTAATGTCAAGATTATCACATCAGGAAGAGAAGATCTATGGGGGGGGGGGGAGCAAATGAGAATAAATTAGTGGCACAGAAACTAAACATCACAATTCACCCCAATGACAATCAAACCGAATGGGGGAACATCAGCATAGTGTAGCAGATGGCAGCCATGTCTAAGGTTTTCAAAGCACAGCAATCTACCCAAAGCCACACACAGCATGAACCATCCTGGGGGTCTGAGGGGAAGAAGAGAAGAGAGGAAAAAGCTGTTTGCTGAGGAGGACAAGGGGAGGAAAGAGTTAATCTTCCTTCCAAAGCCAGGGATCACTGGGGATGCCAAGTAGAAAGGAAAGAAGTAGAGATAGAGCACACTGACCAGGAGGCAGCAATAAATTTAAAATAAAAAAAAAAAACCAAATAATTGAAAATGGAAGAGAGAGATAGAGAGAAGTGAGAACTGGAATTCACAGCTGACTTTCACAAGTTCTATGAAGTTGTTTGATATTTTAAAAAGATATTGACGTATGGCCCTGATTTTTTTTTTAAAAAAAAACTCATATATAATACAGAGGCAAGAGTCATGGAATAGAGTTCAATATACACTCATGGAGCCACTTGTATGTTTATGAAATCATTACAAAAATATGTAGGCCTGTATTTTGTAGCACAGCAATACAATTCTTCTCAGCAGAGTGTCTGGAGGTCTTTCGTACTTGAGAGAATATTTAATGAAGAGAAATCACTCACCTCAAGTCACTTTTAGTACCTAGACACTGGCCAGACATGCTGTACAAAAAGAATAACTTGTGAACCATTATTTGCGAAGTCAACATTCTTCCTGGGCCTTTGAGGGCAGTCGCTCTAATTTTTTTATGTTATTAATTCATAACCATGTCATCCCTCCATAAAGATAGCTACCTTTTTCTTCAGTCACTTTTTTCTCTTGAAGTTACAAACATACAGTGAGTTCAAAGGTTACAGAGTGCTAATCAGAATATGCTTTCAGAATAGCTCAGGAGGCCGCCACTTAAAAACTTTTAAAGGGAACAAGGGGTAGAAATCAAATAATTGGTTCTTTGTATCTTAATATTTTCCTGGAATACAATATCAAAACGTTATTCCTTTATGTCTTCCATGTGAGTTGAAAGGCAAAAATGCAAGCACAACACGCTCAACTCACAAAGCCTTGCTTTGTTTGCTATGAAATAATTTTACCTGTACGAAACAAAAGAATAGATCTGCTTCAAAATAGCTAGTAAGAGTCTACGACAGAAGTGTCAGCACCGTGAAATCCTCCGGTCCAATTAAAGTTCTTTCTCTCATGAACTGTAATCCTCTTGGTAAAGGAAGAGTATCTGTACCAGGAATAATAGATATCAGGAAGTAGATTCTAGAATATAATATCCTAATATTATCTGCTTTACTAGAATCTACTCTTACTTATTAACCAATTCTAACACATCCTTAGAAATCAGTAACTTAAGACAGTGACTTGAAGACACTAATATGGTATTTCAATGAAATGTCAACGCTACTAAAATATATTGTTAATAGGTTATCAAAATACAGCATTGTAAAATGTCATCAGAAAACTCAAATTTACCCACAACATTCCATCCCCAGATAATTTATTTCTCTTATGGTGACGAGCACCTCTATAAGGCAAACCCCCTGAGATCTTAAAATTAAAGGGCATTTTCAATATCCTTTGGGGGACTAATAAGGACATGGGGACTTGGGTTTTTCCATGAGTGTTTTGTTGCTGTATGAATCAACAAATCCTCAATGGTTTCCAACAACCATGAAGATTTTTTTTTATGAGTAGAAACATCTTACAGTTGAAAACAATGCTAAACGCACATTGTCCCACCTCTTTCCCTTGCACATGCAAGTGTGACAGAAAACTTAATTAAATTGACAAACAACCGAGGGTTGGTTCAGTCTTTTAGAAACCAATTTAGTGGCCTTTCTGCAATAATTCATCACACAATCTGCAAAACAAGTAGAATTACTATGGAGACTTGTATCAGCAAAAATGAAAATACACATATTTTTAACGAGTATTTTATAGTTGTCTGTGTAATCGCATTTAAGGGGGTGTTCTTTCGTGACACAAAAGTCAAACAAAATTTCCTTTGTTCAAAAGACAGACTATGCAACCGTTCAATCAGAAACACATTTCCAGGTTTTTCGGTTTTGTTTTTGCTCCTATCAGGTTGGTGACTGATGCTGCCGCAGAGCTGGTGCTGTGACTGTCAGCTTTCTCCCAGTCCCACAGGTCACTACACTGGGCATCAAGTCTGGGGTAAGAAGAGAAGAAAAAGGAAGACAAGCGAAGGAGGCGGTGGGGCGGTAGCAGCTCCATATAAGATGCTGAATAAGTGGTACCTCTGGGTTCTAAGATTTATCAGGGGACTACTCACCGATTAAGTGGTACCTCTGGGTTCTAAGATTTATCAGGGGACTATTCACTGATTAAAGACCATGCCGTTTTCCTTACCTACATTCCAGGAAGTAATCCAAGACCAAACAGCAAGTGTTAGTTATAGGTAACACTTTTCCATTCTCATCTTATCTTCCTAGAAGAAATGCCTCTCTTTTAATAATTTTATTGCATTTAGTTGTGTGAGGTTGGGCGCATAAGTGCATGCACCTGTGCATCACTTTGCGACACACGCACAAACACACACAAACACACACACAGAGGTCACATGACAATTGGCACCAGGGATCCAACTCAGGTCATCAGGATTGGTGGCAAGTGCCTTTACCTACGGAGCCTTATTATTAAACAGAAAAGAATAGCCAGAAAGTTTAGGGAGGAAATAAAGAATAGACAAAGCCCAAAATAAGGGATCTGCTTATCTAGAACAGCCCTGCTTAACTGGACAATAGTTTCAACAGTTGAAAATGCCAGGTCGCAAATGTGTTAGAGATCGGGATGACTGGCTGATTCCACAAAGAATGTGTTTGGCTGCGAGTAACAGAAAATTCACTCTATGGTGTTTTCAATGAGGTGCAAACAAATTTAAAGGAACAGAGAGATTTTACATAGCGCTTCTCCTCTGTCTATCTCTCTCTCCCCGCCCCCCGTGTAAATGTACACACACACACACACACACACACATACACAATACACATACATACATACACAGTCATGTAGGCCATATACTCATACAGGTTTTGAGTCAGTATAGTCTCAGTTAACACCCAACTGTGTCAGCTTAAAAGCAGACACACTCAATGCCTAACAGGCAAAGCTGTGTCCCAACAGCATCATACAGAAAGATGCAATCAGACCGTGAGTTATAATTGTCAATCACTGCATTAATAATAATGCCAACCTCTGGTTTAAATCAACAGGACTTAAATGAAACTAGCCCCCCTCCATCCCCCCACCCCTGCCGCAAGGTAGTAAGAAAACTATCTAGAAGCTCTAAATGCTGTAGCCATATTCAAAGAGACAACTACAAAGGAGGGGGGGAGGATCTGAGTAAGCCAACTACATAAATCTCTCTTCACAGGGGAGCAAAAGTTTTCTTCAACTCCCTAAGTAGTTGGCACAGTAGGGAGGTAGAGGCAGGCGGATCAATGGGAGTTCGAGGTCAGCCTGCTCTACAAAGCAAGTTTCTAGGACAAGCTCCAAAGCTACACAGAGAAACCCTATCTTGAAAAATACAAAGAAGCACAGCCACACTGGGCTGTGAGGCAGCTGTGGGCATCTTCAAGCCACTTCCACAACACAGGGTATGCGTAGTTTAGACAAGTTCATAAGTCATTGTTCCGTTTTAGACACACTGCAGCCTTGGCAAGGGGGAAATGGCTTTCACTTGTCAGTGTGTGCTGGGCTCCACTGGGCTCTGTATTTTATATTTTCTCCATGGGTATAACCTGCCGCATAAACTGAAATGTGCTTTCTTAGCTTTGAACTAACTAGTCAAGCAGAGACAGAGCGAGCAGAAGTGAATTTAGGGGAGAGGACACACCTATTAAAGGAGTATCTATCATTAGCCACGTAAAAATAAAATAAGAGATAGGGAGCGGTACTCCCGGCAACTTCAAATACTTAACCTATCCATACTGCTGTTTCCACAGCTAGAAAAATGAGGTTGTTAAATTAGACGCCCTCTACGGTCCCCTAAAGCTCTAACATCCTGTGGTTCCTTTAAATATGTCATCCGATCGAGTAAACAAGGCATAAAGTGTACTGTCAAACTCCCTTCTAAAAATAGGAAACCCGAATGACCATGTGGAGGAGTCCCAGAGAGAAAAATCTTAAACTAAAGAGGAAAAAAAAAAAAAAAGAATTTACTTAAATAACTTTTCACACTTTGCTGAAAAGGCTAGCATTCCATTCAATCCTTCCAATTTCCAGCAAAACACACGTGTAAGAAGGGCAGTTAATGTTTTAAAAACACTATAAATGTGTCTTGTAAAATTTATACTGTTTCTTACAATGAATTTCAAATAGTTTTCAAGTCCAAAATGGTAAGTGTTGAAGCTGGCCAAGGGTCGGACATCAGCACCCTCTCCACTGGTCCAGCAGCCACTGACACGTGACTGCCCCGTCAACAATGCACTAGAGCCCTCAAAGCTCAGGGAAGATCCCTGGGCATCCAGAAGAAATATGCTTTGCAAAGAGAATAAAAATGATTAACCTCTTGGGTTAAGTAAAATGGACAAAGAAGAGAAATGGTAAAAAGACAGATTTGGAAGAAAAAAAAATTTGTTCAGCAAAATGTTCCCTTATTTCTTTTTTCTGGGAAATCATCTAAGTTTACAGCCATATAAGAAAGGTAATCAAATTCTTTCCAGTAAATCGGTCATAACTCATGTGAGAAAACAAATGGAGTGGGAGGGGGGAGAGGTTAGGGAGGAGAGCAGGGCAGGGAAACCACGGTCCGGATATAAAATAAATAAATGCAATTTTAAAATTAATTAAATAATCATGAAGTTAAATCCTAATAATCAGAGGAACCGATGNAGTGTGTAACTTAGGACACATATAACCTAAAGACCTGAACAGGGGCAAAGCCGAAAAGCCATTACTTCATTATTCTGGAGGGGAATGTAACGCAGCGATTGAACGCGAGCATCAGTTACAACACCTTTGATACAGCTGATAAAGTACTTATGGCTAAATCCAAACGCACATGGTAAGTGTTTAAAGCATGCTAGAATAACAGCCTAGCAAATGGTGATTGCATGCAAGGACAGAAAGGAAAAAGGACTGGAAGCAGAAAGGAAAAAGCCTCAAGGAGACCAGAGGAGGCTGGCAGGGAGCCCCCCACCCCACCCCCAGTCCCTGCATTCAGTAACTGAGCCCAGGAAAGAGGTAGGACACCCTCTGAATGAGAACTCTGCCCTGTATCTCCATCCTGGCAGGCCAAAGGGTCAGCATGGGTTTCCCCAAACGCCCCGTCTCAGAGAAATGAAAGAACTTGCTTTGAAACTTGCAGCCCCATCCACCACCACCAAGTCAGTTCCCTACATACTCTCTGCCCTGGTCTCAGAATTTTAATCAACTCCCCGCCCCCAGCCTCCCAACCATTCGTCATTTACACCAATGTACAATAACACAGGAGAGCACATTTCCAGACGAGCCTCGGCATGCTCGGGATGGGATGACCCTCACTCCTCAGACGGCACTGAAGGGAAAAGTGCAAGTGGCCCATGCGGAAAAAAAATGGCGCTGCGTAAGTCCAGCCTAAAACGTCGTGAATGGGCCATGTGGCATCTGCACCCTCCCAGCTTCACAGCGCCGATGATTGAACACCGCAGAGGGTTTGGGTCGTATTTATTTA
The DNA here is from genome assembly GCF_014885135.2 of Alexandromys fortis. Taxonomy (NCBI): domain Eukaryota; kingdom Metazoa; phylum Chordata; class Mammalia; order Rodentia; family Cricetidae; genus Alexandromys; species Alexandromys fortis. Next base: position 4,100,971 of record NW_026067959.1, on the reverse strand, counting down.
TTTATTTATTTTGAGCCCCGGTGTCCCTCACTTTCCTCCAAGAAACCTGTGGCTCTCGGAAGAGCATGGTAGCTGTGACCCCACGCTGGAAGGAGGTATGATCAAAGGCAGCCTAGGCAGACTTGGGAAAACATTTCCACTGAGAATGGACATACTGCCTGTCAAAAGGTTATTCCCACGGCGTTGGGACAGCAGATCACGTTTCTCAGGAGTAACAACATGAAAGGGCAGAATCTGGCCACAGTCACCCACATACATGTTTTTCTTTCCAACAAGGGCAAATGGGAGACACCAGCCATAGCAGAAGCCCCTTCTTATCACTCCCGGGGCGGGGGTGGGGAGGGGTATGGCGGGAAGGGTGCCTTTCCCTAATCAATACGGACTCTGAGCTGCAGCCACTGTTTCATTCCTTTTATATTTTTCTTTTCATTCAGAAACAGCTCACATTCACCAAGACTTTTCTGTCTTAAACTTTTTTTTTTTTTTAAATCTAAGCAATCACAAGCTATATTCTGTGGAAGACAAAATAACTTGGGAGGCGTAAATCTTAATGTCAATGACAGGAAGGCTTTGGCGAACCATTACCATAAATCTGACAAACGCTAATTTGATGGGTGGCTGTATCTGTCTGCTGCACGGCCAGTCTAGACAGTCTATTGAGAAATCTTAAAACACAACTGTTTGTTCCCTGTAACACCATCTGGATGTGGCAATAAGCTCCGACCCAGCGCCATTCACACATGGATCAAAGCACATGCTAATGCTATCATGAAGTCATACACATAAAAAATTCAATCTGAGAACTCGAAGCAATTTTCCTAAGTCTTCAGTGGAGAAACCCCCAGACTTAGCGAGACTCAAGCTAAGTGTGTGAAGGGGAGAGAGGAGGAGGGGGGAAGGAACCGAATATTTAATGAGCTTGGCTTCCAGAGGAATGCTAGGCCACCCATTGTATTGGAAAAAGACTCATGTCACACTTCAGTCATGGTACCCGTCAGGGTGCCCCTTTACAAAAATTGATCTGAGGACCTTTGTAATTACCTGTTTCGGCAGAGGGAGGAGGGCGGATTCAGGGTGAGAAATAAAAGATGGGATCCGAGGTATAAATCGATCATTATATCATATGAGTCTGGACTGGCGGAAATGTTCAATACTGCGAGCAATATGAAAAATCTTTCTCATTAAACTGACTGTGGCTTTAGATCAAAGAATCAAGGGCCTCCTATTGAACTCCCTTAAATATTGCAAACCTAAGAGCACGTCTGGCTGTGCATAAAATAGAAACAAAGTCCCCACCCCCACCCTGGGCACCCTCATCCTATAGCTGGCTGGAGAGGAGCATTCCTCACAAAATCTACGCGTGGGTCAAATACTAAGAATCCTGACTTTTTCCCAAAATTCTATAAAGTAGCAATGAATCTGGATGGGACGGCAATTTCATAAACGTTACTCGTTTACAATTCTAAGGTACTCTTTGAAACACGTCACTCCAGGGCACCTTTCCCATTGCAGATTGCAGGGACATTGTTTAATCCTCACCTCCCTGGTATGGAAGCTGCCCAGGAAGAAGTGAAGTTGCTAAAGCAAGGGGGTGTCACCCCACTGGTAGCACCGCCAGTAAGTCTGATGCCTGCATTTCCTGCCTGGCTGACATCACCTCCCATCAGAATCTGAGGGAGAAAAAAAAAATGACAAAAGGCACCTTAAGAATGTGCTATTCTTATACTCTGTCTGCTTGGAGACAATAAATATGTTATGTCCCGATTTCACTCCCTTGGCCTCGGTCACACCAATTCCCACCGCCATCTTTTATCATTTTATTTTATTTTTATTGACCATTACAATCGGTGTGTCTACGTTATGTGTATATGGGTGTGCACAAGCACACACACTTGACAACATGAACTGTCAAAATGCATTATCCGTGCCACAGGAGGCGAGTTACACAGCAAAACCGGTGAGAAATTACATGCTTTGTCTGTCAAAGATTGTGGCTTAGGCAGCAAATTTCGAGCTTACACAGTTACTACGGAGTTAGCTACCCGCGTCAGCTCAGCATAAAATGGGAACTGAAGTGAATTCCTTCTGTTTCACAATGCGCAGACACTTCATCTCCTGCGAGAATACCTGCTATAATATGCAGGGGCAACAAGGGAAAACAGCAATGGTCCATTCCTGTTTCTAAAATGCCAGATCAAGTCCATAATTTTACAGCGCTAGCTATGAACTCAGTGATAAATGAGAGAACAGAAGATGAACAGCGAAGCAGGAATTTTCTTAAAATTCCATTTCCAAGAAAGACATCTCCCAAAGTATTTCCTACCACAAACTATTTCAAATGGAATATTAATAACACAACGCTCTCATTTCTTAACAAAAGGGGAGAAATCTACCAATATCCCATCCAACATGGAGTCTCCTTGAAAGTATCTTAAGATAAGTTCTTGATGCACCAGCTGCCAATCAACTGTACAAGTTTCCAATTTAAATGACAATGTTTTTATTATATATTCAACCTAAGCCACGGAGTCCATTACTACAACATAATCTGGATCACAAAGAGAGCCAGAAGAGCAGCCTGTTTCTCCGAACGACGTAATTCCAGAGAGACCTGCAAAAACCCAACTGAAGAACGTAACCCATCTCTTCCAAGGACAGCTCTTGTCCTAACTTCCAAAGAAATAAAAAACCACACAGATATGAGCTAGCTTAGTCTGCAAGTTAATTATACCCAAGATTTCTTAGCAGAATGAAGAAGTATTCCATTTGCATGATTCACCACAATGATTAGGTGGTACTCTAGAGAGAGTGAAGATAAAAATACTGAGCTAAAATCACTGGGATCATAATCATTCTTGTTAGCCATGTTACATATTTATATAGACTGTTTTTTACAAATATAATTAAACATCTATGTGCTGCTCCCCTACTACACAGACTAAATTGCAACTGATAATCATGTTGTCTACCAATAATGGCTTCCTTTCAGGCTGTGGCTGTAATTCTGTAAGTTTAAAAGGGGGGGAAAAATCACCCAAACATTGCTTAATGTAGCTAATCAGGCGTTTTCAAAATTAGACTGTAATGAAATGCTAGACAGCGCTTGCAGGCTTTGAAAAGGGCTATAGTGGAACCGTACTGCCATCTACTGGCTGCTGCTCAACAGCGCCAGGCGCGTATCTAAGAGCAACCTCCTATTTATCTGTGCTTTACCGAGGGAAGCCTAAGGGAGACAGCACCAAAGACGCCCAAGGAATCAGAAATTTCAGACCTGACTTTTAAAGAGATTTCATTTTCCCAACCACCATTCCAGAGCATGGCGTGGTTTTCTGGCTTTGAAATGTGAACGCATAATGACCCACAATCTAGATAGTTCCTCCTGCTAACAACCCACCAAGAGGGTGCTGCACTGACAGAATACGTGGTCACGCACGCATAGACTATTGTTTTCAACCCCAAAGCGCGCCCCTCAGACAGATGTCGCTTCTGAGAAGAATAGCATAAACCAGCCGAAGTCTGCAATAAGCACCTGTGGATATGCTCATTCACGCACCAATCACAACAATCTGGGTTGCCAACCAGGAATCACTTTATTTGGGAGTACCCTTCAGGCCAAACCTGGCTAGGCGCCCATGTTACAGCATTTAAACTCCTCTGGGAGGAAATCATAAGATGAACGGTATTCTAGGTTTGATTGACTGACCCAGAATCTACACATCAGACTACAGGGTGTCAACCAGAAGGCCGCTTTGCACCCTTCAGTGGATGCGTCATAGGAGTTCAACTGATTGCTTTTAAGTAACCTACAAGCAGATGTCAAAAGTGGGAAATACAGAAAGACTCTTTTTTAATTTTTTCATTTTATTTTTATTTTATGTGCACTGGTGTTTTGCCCAGGAACAGGCGTTAGAGTGAGCTGCTATGTGGGTCCTGGAAACGGAACCCCCTTTCTCTGGAAGAGCACTCAGTCCCCTTAACCACTGAGCCATCTCTGTAGCCCCCACAACAAGACTCTTTAGTGTACATGGGGCTGCTCTGATGTCCCAACTGAAGACCGCAGCTATGTACACGGGTCTTCTATCTGAATACATGATGCTGCATACCCCGATGGCTCAAAATAGACATGCTGCAATTATGGGCTACATGCATTAACACCTTAGACAAAAACTGCTACTGCTGGGGCCTTTTGGGTTCTTGCACCTTTTAAAACAATCTGTAAAAAAAAAAAAAAGCAGAGATTACAGACAGAAAACATTTAAATGACAGAATTTTTTTAAAAGGGCTTTAGTCTCCACTAACATAGCCCTTTTTGGCCACATAATTGAAGAACTCTAAAGAACCACAAAATAAACTGAAAATCCCAGACATAAAGAGATCCTCTTATTAATTAAAAGCAGCCCTCTCTCGCTATTAAAATAAGGTTGGCCATGCATACTTTATTGCTGTCACAGTCTCACATGAGGCAGTATTCAAAACACATAAAAAGTAAAGTTGAATAGTTCTCTATGTGCAGAGTGGAGTTAAGTCATGTCTGCTCGCACAGAACTGTCTTGCAAAGCCGCCACGGAGAGGATGAGAGAAAGAAAGAGCAAACCGCACCGAGTCTCAAATCCACCGCTCCTCTTTGGGTAGGGGGTGTTGCGGACACCGTGAGGTGAGCCAGAAAATGACTGAAACTTTCTCTGTTGTAAAAACTGGAACCAGAAATTAAGACAATCGCCACAATAGAAAAGAGGCTGGGAACTGAGTAAATAAATTACATATTAATTAAATCCAAGTTCTTTGGGAACTTTTTTTTTTATAAGTCTGGGTTTTGGTTTTGAATCTGTGAAGTGTATATTGGGCTGGTTTATTTATGAGAAAAGACAATGGTCACCACCAAAAAGAAAGAAAAAGAGAGAGAAAAAGAAACAATAGTCACTGATAACATTTGATAATGTAGTTTTACTGTAATCGCATTAGAAACTTTGTGGTCCTAAAGTTCATATTAGCTGTCCTTTAAAGCTATGGGTGGCCAGACAGTAAAATCGGGACTAAACCAAAAAAGGGAAAAATCTGTCCTTCTGAATTTACGTCATCTCTTCATGGTGTGAACGGCCAAGGCATCTTAGGGGGAAAGGCGGCACCGTTAACTGAACGCCATGGCTTACCAGAAGTCTCGGTCTTAAACACAGAAAATAAATACATTTCCGGAAGAGACTTTAAAAACAATCTCATTTTATGATGCACCTATAACCACGTAAGGACTTCCGCTGTATGGTCACTGGCTCACCGCAGCCATGCCGAGGTATTTATGTTTTCGAGATCTTACAGCACACATATACACCACATGTACACGTGTGACCGGCAGACAGCCAAAACAGTTTACCATGGGGTCAAAATGAGCTTAGAAACTGACCCAGCTCGCGAACACAGTTTCTTTATTTCCAGTCCTGCACAAACTTCATTTGCTTTTCCTTTGCTATCGATGAACGATGGGGAAAAAAAATCGAAGATTCCAAAGGGGACGGACAGCTTTCCAGGTGTGGAATCTCCTCCTGTTGCTGGCTTCCTGGCCAGTGTTTGGCAGGTTTCCCTTCCTGGAAATCTCTAGCACAGACCACGATACCGAGGCATTATCACTGCACCAGCCGCCCCTTTCCCCCGTGCCTCTCAGTGCCCTGGATGCTCAGGAGACGACAGAGCACAGTCAGAACAGCGTGTTCTCACTCTGTTTACTTACAGATCTGTTTTCTAACTCAATTAAATAGCAAGTACCATTTAATCTCTCTCTGAGAGCCCCCAGATGAAGCAACGCATGTCACAGAATTTATTATTCTTGGTTGAGCTTTGGGAACGCGTGGTGAATCGTAAACTGGAAGGCCGGCCTGAGCAGCCTGTGCCTTGGGAAGATGATCCACAGGACAGCCGCAGTCCTGGCGCTGAGATAAATAAATCCAAAGCAGGTCAGTAGACCTGTCCTTTCTTTCTTTTTAATTCTAAATAAAACTCTGGAATTTAAGGCAGGGGTTCAGGGACATGATATGGCCCCTCTGCCCATCTAAGACTTTGTTTCCACTGAAAACCTAACTTCCTCCCCCAGATTGCTTTGTCATACATGAGAAAAGAATTTTCACTTTTAACCTTCAGCCTGTATCACAGAGTTTGGGCATGTATGACCATCTTGTGCTCACTTTTAATTTTCTCCTTTTAGTGGCGTTAAGGCTCAAAACACTCACAAGGGTTGTGGTACATTTCCTGGAAGTCAGGAGACAGGGTGGCCAAAATGATGTCATAATCCTGCTGCGTTAGTGTTGCTTTACAAGGGCTTTCCTGGAAAGGGGCCCAGGGCCCAGGACTAAGGGGAAACGCACCTCGATGTAACAGAGAGGCTGACTCCACTATAAACGAAGCACAAAGTTGCATTCCCGCCCAGCCTAAGAGCATGCCTTCCTGCTCTTTGGAGACTGGCATTGCGTTTTCTCTTCGCTCAGATTTTACAATAGAGAAAAAGCACATGGGGTGCTGGTATGTACACACCTACATAGGGAATCCATGCACACGCATCTTCTATGATGCTAATGAAACTCGAACTGGTTCAAGAAAAATGTACGCTCAAAATCCTACTCTTTCTAAGCATAAATTTCATACAAAGAACTAGACAGAAACAAACCACATTTTATAAAAATATCAAATTTCTGTCAAGTTCAGAAGAGAAACTTCCCTACAAACAACAAAACAACATATTTGGTCAGAAACGTAAGAAATGGAGGCAGGAGAGAGAACAGGAGAAAGAAAAGACAGGGAAATGGGGATGGAAACACTAGAGAATGGGAAGTAGACACGAGCCAAACAAAGCGAAATGAATGATGAACCCTAAAAGGACCCGAAAACACTTCCCTTGAACGTCAGGGACTCTCCCGCTCCGGAGTTACATGAGCTGGCCACTGAACAAAAAAGAAATTAAAGAGACAGCAAAATTAAACCAGTCCCTTGTATATGATTCCCACCAATCATCTTCACTTAAAGATTTAAGAACCAAGGGTGGCAACGAAATGACCTCATGCTTCAGAAAGCGCCCTGCAGCCCTCCAGGTTAGCACCTTGGCTTAGCCAACACTTTGGCTGACTCGCAGCTTGTGGAAAACAAGACACAAAACAAAAGGTATCTGGGCCACCTATTTGGACACTATGGTGTTCCAATGAGGTCATCGCCACATCCCAGGACCTTCTGGCCTCAGCTATCATTGGCAGTGCTGGCTCAGCAACAAACCAGAGCCCTGCTCATTCACCAAGCATGCAAAGCCATTACCTTTTCAGGAACTGAAACATTGGGCTGTTGAGGTAGGGGATGGCTAAGGGAGGAGTGGGATTACATACTCCTTCACTCCTAGCCACCGACCCTCCCGGTACCTAACAGGAGGGACAGTTTCAAGTGCAGAGCACCACAGAGAGATGGAAAAGTCCTTCCTGGAGTCTTCTATCGAGCTTGGGACCGGGTGTAATTCAGGAGAGAGAGCAAGTCAACTGGGAGATAACTGGCCTTCCTACATCTTTTTATCACCAGGCAATGACTCCATATGGTAAAAAGTCTTTCACATCTCTTCATGAAAACAGTAGACCATTCTCTCACCATTAAAACAAAACAACCTACCGCATTTGCAGTGTCAGGTGTGAATTCCCTCCTGTGGGACAGCCTCAAATACAATCAAGAAGGCTAGTGTCCCCTACTACTCCCAACAGTCTTGCCACTAATGCACCAGTGACCACATCTTGCCTGACAAGTCAACATTATAGCACACATGACCCAATACTAGATAAGAACGCTGTTTTTTTTTGTTGTTGTTGTTTCTTTTTAACCATAAATCTGTATAGAACCTTCCAGAATTATGAAAGCTAGCCCGCAATGAGTTTCCTGGTCAAGTCAAGACTGATTTCCGTGACTTGCAACCAAAGTGTGCAGTGTCTTCAACAACAGTCTTACCATCTTCTGAGGGTGGGTGACCATGAGCAATAGCAATAGGCCACATGGTTCTGGGTGTCTCTGGGACCTCTGACGCATAACTTGCAGGGAGATAAACTGTGCATGGCACTGAGATCGTCATTTGGGAACAGCACTAAATGTGAGGTACTTCTATTCAAACTTCTATTTTCAAAGAAAAAAATAAAAAGCAACTATATTTCTAGTTAGCTGACAAATCTCAAGGCTCCTTCACACATCCAAATGTTCATGTTGTCAAACTGTCTTCTAAATACTTAGGTTTACATCTATAGATTTGTGCCGGTCTCCAACTCTCATTATGGAATATTAATTGAAGATGTGGTGCATTTGTTTATGCAGTAGAATATTTGTTTAATGATGCAAAGATGTGTTGCATTCTTTTACGCTGCATTTGTTTAATTCTGTGAAGCTGTGTTACTTTGCCTATTTAAAACACCCAATAGGTCTATTAAAAAGATGAACAGTCTGCTCTTTGGGCTGACGAGGGAGGGTGACTTGATTGGGGGAGGGGGAGGGAAAGGGGAGGCGGCGGTGGGGAAGAGACAGAACTCTTTAATTAATTAATAAAGAAATAAATAAATTAAAAAAAAAGATGAACAGTCAATAGCCAGGCAGGAGAGAACTGGGCGGGGCTGGCAGGCAGAGAGAATAAACAGAAAGAGAAAAAGAGAAGACAGAGGAGCAAGAAAAGGAGAAGGAGAGGAAGACTCCAGGGGCCAGTCACCTAGCCACAGAGTAAGAAGTAAAGAAAGGTATACAGAATAGAGAAAGATAAAAGCCCAGAGGCAAAAGGTAGATGGGATCATTTAAGTTAAGAAAAGCTACCTAGAAACAAGCCAAGCTGACCCCAAAGAGAAAATAGAGAGAGGAAAAAAAAAAAAAAAAAAAGACCCACAGCAACAAACCCTGGTCAGAGAAGCATATTGCAGGGGTGAAGGCAGACAGTATCACTACTCACAATGTTGAAGATAAGTCCCATAGGCTAAGACATTTCCATCATCCCCACAAGCTCCGAGAACATTGAGGGAAAAGGGGGGTAGAAAGAAGGAATGAGCAGATGGAGGGGGGTGCTGTAAAATGCTATCCTCTGGACTGGGCATGGCTATTACACATATGAACATACAACTCACCTACACAATATCCGCACAAGATCCAACCTGTTATAAATTCTATCATAGACTGGTGAGGGACTCCTGAGGCACACCCTACCTGAAGTCACTGGCAACCAAAGGCTGCTGGACAAAGGAATCATTTTTCTTTGCATGTGGCCAATGATAGGTTCCCCATGCCCCAGTGGATGACCCCAAGTCGATGTACACATATACGGGCAGTGCACACTGAACTGGAGGAAATAGGAAGGTTGAAGGGGAGATGCAATAGGGTTTCTAGGAAGTAGAGGAGGTGATAGGAGAAGATGACCAATATACACTATATACATAAATGAAATTTTCAAAGATTAAGTGAAAAGAAACTGCCTATTTTCAACAAAATGTAAATCGGTGTGTTCAACACAACGTTTAAAAAGTTAAAATTCTGTGGTCAAATGGCTTAGTTAAAAAGAATACATAAAGACTTGAGAGATGGATCAGTGTTTAAGAACAATGGCTGCTCTTCCAGAGGACCAGGTCCCATTCCTGGCACACACTTGGTAGCTTACAGTGGTCTATAACTCCAGTTCCAAGGGATCTGATACACTCTTCTATGATGGAAGAGGGTCATCTGTCTATGTGTCACTTTCATTGGTTAATAAAGAAACTGCCTTGGCCCTTTGATAGGACAGAAAATTAGGTAGGTGGAGTAAACAGAACAGGATGCTGGGTAGAAGGCAGTGAGGCAGATGCCATAGCTCTCCACCGAGATGGACGCAGGTTAGAATCTTCCCGGTAAGCCATACACATTATTAGAAATGGGTTAATCAAGATGTGAGAATTAGCCAATAAGAGGCTGGAACTAATGGGCCAGACAGTGTTTAAATGAATACAATTTGTGTGTTGTTATTTCGGGTGTAAAGCTAGCTGTGCGGAAGCTGGGCGGGACGAAAAGCAGGCCTGCTCTCCTCCTCACTACACTTCTGGCCTCTGAAAACACCATGCATGCATGTGCTGCACAGACATACATATAAGCAAAACACCCATCCACATAAAGAAAAATTATATATGTTTATTAAAATGTATAGATTTAAGGTTAAAAATTAACACTCCCATTGGGCAAATAGTTTCAACATTTTAAAAGTACTGAAATGCCAAAATATTTTGTGCATTGAAGAAGCACATGCAGCAGGCCATGGGTTAGAAATTAGGTTGCTGCAATCCCAGAGCCTCGGGCCAGTTAGGCATACAGAAGGACCCAGGCTGGCGAGAGTCACTGCCCGTGAATCTCAGGCCAATCTCCAATCCTGACACAAGGCGAGATGAGCACATGAAAAGATACCATAGCCAGCAGAATATGGACCTGGAGGCCTCTCCGCACGGAGGAGGAGGCGCCAGAGGAATGACTCCCGTGAAACAGCGCCTTGAGTGCTGAGAGCCAGAAGAGTGCTGAGCACAGGAAAAAACACAGGCAGAGTAAAGTCGGGGCAGGGTCCAGAGCCAGATGTGATGAGAGCTTCAACAGGATTCGGACAAAATGTGTTTGTGGCCGTGCAGTGAAGGGACTTGAGGACATTTGAGTCTCAGCAGAGTGCAGTTGGGAAGAAGGGCCAGGGTGACTGTCCAAGGCCGAGGAGAGACTGGCTGAAGGCCAGCAGCAGCAATGTGAATGCATGCATGGAGGTGAGCGTTTGCAACCTAGAGGAGCTGCTATCTGATGAGACCAGACACGCCGTGAGAAAGAGAGCTCACACAAACAGAGGAAGATGGGAACATAACAGGAAATAGGATTGGGGGAAAGAAAGAACAAAAAGGAACTCACTCGGAGGGGCCAGCAGGACGTAAGGGATAAACTAAACGAGGGGACTAAAGATTAATTAGTTGATCGACTTAGGATTGGTTCCATCTGCCAAGATCCCACAGGATTTCGAGTGGCCCAAATATGTAAATACAAACAATGATATGGGAAATATAAATTGTTATAAATCAGCATCTGGGCTCAACAGTCAGAGATTGGATTGTGAAACTCAAGAGGGACCTAGGGACTGAAATGGAAAACTTGGACACTGTCAGTGTAGAAGTGATTGCTGTCACCACCCCTTGAGAATGGGAGTGGTGGGAAGGGGAGAGAGAGAGAATTCTCACTTTCTCACTGTATAACGAGCTTTTGTTGTTTAGGAGATTTTAATCAACAAACACATCCTACTCCTTGAGATTTTTATGTACCCATATTTTTAAAGAAAAAAAAAACATAATGAAACAAAAAGATCAAAGCTCCAGCAACACACCACATCATGAATTAATCCCTAGGTATGCACACTTACTGCCTACAATCAGCCAGGCCTGGAAGAAAGAGCAATGACAATTCTGCTCAGAATTCTGGAAGCCAGCGGGGAAGACACAGGCAGACGATTAGATGCAATTTAAATGCCTCCTCTTGCCCTGACCAATAGTAAGCGGTGAAGTTCTTAAAATTTCACAAGCTTAACCTCTCTCCTCTAAAGCTAGTGTGGCTAGCATAAAGGCGAAAGTTAGCTTAGCTAGAGTTCCTAACAGGCGGTGTTTGGCAATCAGGGTGCTGATTCCTTGATTCTTTATCCCTCTGTCAAGTTGAGGAAACAAAAACGGGGACTGAACAGAAGCCAGGACTGCGGGCAAAAAAAGATGGCCCTGTCCATGTGCATGAAGGAGAAAGAAGACGGACATCCGGGTCAGCATCCCCATCAGAGATGTCTCCTAAAAACCATGAGACTAGCGAGCGAGGATCAGATGTCAGATGTGGTGAGTCGGAGTGGAGTGGAGTCTTCGGCAACTAGAAAAGAGGCTCCCACTGACTGATGTCAGAGAACACTTCCAGAGAAACAGAACAGGATGCCGCCTGGTCTGGGGGCTACAGAAAGACGGTGGGAAAGAGTGGGTCTCCTAAGAAACTCTGGCAGAGACCAGACTTCTGCAAATCTAAGCACTCACGGGATGGTGGGTGGTGGTGATGGGGATCCACAGAGAGAGGGTGTGAAGATAGGGAAGGAGCGGAGTGAACTGTTCAGAGTACTAACGTAAGAGAGCAGGCCCTACGCGCAGAAGCAGACCTTGGAGAAAAGTAATCAGCTCACCAGTAAGGCAGGAAGTCGGGAGCAGAACAAAAACAAAAACAAAAAACAACATTTAAAGCCAGATGTGTACCATAGGGCTAAGCATAGCCATCCTCGACCTTCTTCGGCCCATGGGATGGGACTTGGATCTGAGTGAGGATGGGTCTAGAACTAAAAGGTCTTACAGGGAGCACTGCAGTGCCAGCAGAAGCAGGTGGCTCCCCCAGTGCTGGTTAAGCAGATGTAGGATTTCCTCGGAGACTGTCAGTGGCTGGGCAGAAAGGAGAAAGGTCGGCAGAGGTGCAGGAGAACAGCAGATGGGGCGGTACCTTACACAAGAAAGTCTAAGGCCACCACTGAAGCAGGAGCTGATGACTAGACCTGAAGGAGCGGCCATGGGCAAGAGGTGGGACTGGTGGGCAAAGATGGGGGGCAGGTAAGGAATGGCCACTCCTTGGATTTAGGTAAAGAACAAAGCAGGCTTGGAGGGCCTGGAGGCTGATTAGGTCCAAGAACAAAAGGCTGTGACAATGAAGGCCACTCAAAGAGCTGAGCTGACTGAGGGGAAGCCCAGGCACTTGTGAAGCTGGAAGCCAAGGTCACCAGCAACAAAGTCAGAAGACCAACTGGGTAAATGAGAAAAGCCAAGAAACTAATCCAAAGGGGGAGAGAATCAGGAGAAACAGAAAAACAATTCTTCTGAGTATTTTCAGAATCTGTTAAAAAAAAAATTGTTTCATTGGAACATTTTTCCATTTGAGAAGGTCCCATCTTGTTTTTATTTTTTTTTAAAGTGTTAAGTCCACATCAAGAAAAGCCATTCCAAACTCTCAGTCGTGGCGCACGTCTTTAATCCCAGCATTCGGGAGGCAGAAGCAGGCAGATCTCTGTGAGTTTGAGGCCAGCCTGGTCTATGAGAACCAGGACAGACAAGGCTACAGAGAGGAACTCTGTCTCAATCCCCCCTCCCCCACAAAAGAAAGAAAAGCCTTTCCACAACTCATAAGACTCAAATGAAGAAAACTTTAAGGATTTGAAATCTCCTTCCGTAACTCAACCTCACTCATGGCTAACAACTGGACAAATTGCTCAGCAAGTGGACTGTGTATCCTTTATTTAAAATACTTGGGACTGTAAGCACTTCAGATTTCTTTAGATTTTGTAGTGTGTGTGTGTGTGTGTGTGTGTGTGTGTGTGTGTGTGTAAAATGACATAGCATGTGGATGATATGTTGTTTTATACATAAAACATATGTGTGTATATGTGTATGTATACACACACACACATATAGTGGATAAGACCTTAATCTAATCACAAATCCATTCTATTTAATATATATCCAGCCTGAAGGAAATTCTATGCAGTTTGCTAATATAGAAAGTAAAGTTCCATTTTGTAGAATTTGTTGAAGCATCCTATCAACACTCAAGGTTAATTCTACAGATTTCCAGATTTGGAGCTTAGGAATGTTCAGTTTCTAACTGACAGGAAGAACATTGGTTCCTCGGATGTCAGCCTCTCCCATTCACAAGGAAAGCGAAGAAGCAGTGGACACTGGGGTCCCTCCCACAAGCAGTAAGGGAGCATGACTAACCCACCAACCACCTTCGCATGCTGACACAGCTCTTCACCAGCTCCTCTGTTAACCTCAGGCGCTCTGAGCGGCTGGACTTCTGTGAGAGCCTTTCAATACATGATGAAGAAAAGTCTTCAAGGCTGGAAGACTTGTTCACAGAGACATCACGATCCAAAAGGTTCTAGGACGCACACTGCTAATCTCCAGTAGAGATGAACTAAGACAGCAACAGGATCACTCAACGCTACACACAGCTCAGTAACTAGAACTCCTTCAAACAGATTAGTTTACTGAAATAGCGGAACAAAGCTGATCTCTTGTGAACCCAGAAAATGCAGGGGGCAGCCACAGTAAGGCACTGTACATGACAGTGTGTGACCAGGGGTGGCTGCACAGCTCTGCAAGTATCCTAAAGGTAGACGCCTGCACACTTCCCACGCATGAACTGTGTGGTGTACCAATAAGAAAGGAAGTACATCACAGACACTTCCTGTAAGGCGCCTCCAGCAGCCTTTTGTTTCATTTTAATTTCCCCGTGTTTTCACTGCTTCCTGTGTCCCTTCAGAATCCATCCATTTTGGTATGTGACCTGTGGAAATATCCTAGCTTCTCTCCAGGCTGCACGCTCCCAATAGGGCATATCTGGGTACTTTTTCCAAGCTCAGACTCTGTATCATCATCATCATATTTAACTGGGTGTTCCAGGTCATGTCCACTTTTTCCAAACTCAGACTCTGTATTATTATTATTATTATTATTATTATTATTATTATTATTATTATTATTACTACTACTACTACTACTACTACTACTACTAAACTGGGTGTTCCAGGTAATGTCCAGAAACTCTACTACCTGATTAGTCCTCTGACCAAGGTTTACTTTCTGTTCTGTTCTCTGCTGACAACTCCAGTTACGCCTCCAACAAAGAAGTGAGGGAAAGGAAAGGACCATTAAAAAGCTAGCTCCCGAAGAGAGGCCGTAAGAGCCTGCAATGGACAGACATTGTTCTAGAAGAGAGGAGAATTAGGGTAAATAAATGTTAACCTGGAAAACTTGTCAGAAATGCTGAAACCATGTCCACCTTAGTGAAGAGAGCTTGGTATAGCGAACAAGTAAGAAATGGGTTCAAGAGCTGGACAAGCAAAATGGAGTCCATGAGAGCCCAGAATGAGGGAACTCAGGAGGTTGCAGAACGCAGGAAGGGGCAGCTGGACTGAGTAGAGGTGCTGTCCAGCTGGTGCCTTGGAGTCTGGGGGTGAAGCCAGTAGAGACACACAAGACATGCAAGACAGGAGCTCACCATCCCTCATATTAACTTGTTTCTATTTGGGAGGAGTCTGTGGGGGATTACTCCCCCTCCTGTGTGGAGGGAACATCTACGACATTCTTGCAACATAAAGGCCACTTCTGACACCTTGGTTGCCAGTGGTCATACCACATTTGCCCAGCACTCATTCATCTACTATGCATTCTCCAAGTTTCTGGAGGCTTAAACCCTAAGGCTGCATCCTCCAACACTTCTGCTCAAGTGTGACCTTTCTAGAAAACCAGACTCAGAATCGAGAAAGCCTGTGGGGATGGCTAACAAGCTCAAGTCATGCCAGAAGCAAGACTCTTCCTTTCTGATAGCTGTGTTCTCTGCCAGTTAAGTACCACTCTCTGAGAATTTCCACAGTATCTGACTGGCTGGACCCGCCCCCTGGTGGCTACCTGGGTGAAGGATACAAGTTAGAAAATCCTGAGGGCACCAAAGAATCTTAGACAGCAAGAAAACAGAATTTATTAGAGAACTAGGAAGAGTTATAACTTTTAAAAGAAAAAGGCAAACAGTATGATGGATAGTTTCAAAGCAGGGTACCAAGATCTGATTTGAACCTTTCTTTTTTAATTGAGGGTATAGCTTCACATACCCCTTAGTTGTTCTAAGACTACTGATTGTGGTCTTAAGGATGGGGTCTAAGCTATGGTACATACAAGAGGCTAAGGTGATTCTTGCATCCAAACAGGGATCAGAAGGATTCAGCTAAGGCTATGTCTCTACGCAGGTATCCAGGGACCTCCTGGCTCACAGTCAGACCCCATCCAAGACCAACCCAGTTCCAAATCTTGGGAGGTGAGCCCCGTGTCTCATGTTTTCCCAAACCTTTTGTACAATCACTGTAACGGAGGCAAAGGGTGGCTTGGACACTCCACGACGAGCTGTCCCTGAGGAAGGTTCACCAAGAGTAAGCTTCAAATCAAAACAGACGGATTCAGTTTACAAATGAACTGGCAAGCCAGGACGGCAGTGGCACTTGGGAGACTGAGAAAAGCAGATCTCCATTCGTTCTAGGCCAGCAAGGGGATCCACAGTGAAACCCAGAAGTAGCAGAAAGGCTCCACCAAGTGACTGTTTGGAAGTTGAGTCTCTCCCCTTCGTGGGGTGCCTTCTCTAATTCCTGACCCTCGGTCCCCCAGACAGCCGGCACCGGAAAGAACTTGCTGGAGAAAGGCGCCTAGCAGTTCGGTCTCCTTCCGTCCCCACTGCCTTCTCCTGGGGAATTCCTTGGAGACACATACTTCTCGGCGCCCCTTCGGTTAACCAAGGTCTGTCCGTTTTACCATCTGGACCCACACAGACAGCAGGTATCTAGCTTCTGGCGGTACAAAAGTCTCCCTAAACTGTAACATCAGCTAGTCTCTCAGTGCTACGTTGGACCCTATCTTACCCACCAGGCTTCCACAACCATCCCAACCCACGGTACCGCATTCACTACAAGACTGCTGGTTTAAATGTCATACATGACAGTCTCCTCATGTCTCAGCTTAAGAGCTGTAGTGAATCTACTCTGAGATTTAACAGAGCTAGCTCTCAAAAATCAAAATAAAAGCATATGCTTAAACTTGCTTTGCACCCCCACCCCCGCCCCAAAAAAGTGAAAGGCGCCCTCTAGTGGACCTTAAAAGATCCACAGAACACAAGAAATTTCCTTGGATTGTTAGCAATTAGCGCCTTACGAAAGAAAAGTTCAGATAATAAAATGCAACGTGAAGACAGGGGTGTGAGTAACTTTTTTTGATGGTATGATTTAAGAACTAAGGAAATGTGACAGTAACTCTGACTGGGAGTGACTCAGTAATTAAATGCCAAAGAGATCACAAAACGAGCTCCTCCTTCATAAAGTCTTATGAGCTGATTATTGTATTAGGGTTAGAGGAACAGAATTTACAGGATAAAAATATATAGAAATATAGAAAGGGATTTATTAGAATGGTTTACAGGCTGTGGTCCAGCTAGTCCAACAATGACGGTCTACCAATACAAGACCCAAAATCCAGTAGTTGCTCAGTCCATGAATCCCAAAGAAGTAGGCTCTAATGCCAGTGAAGGGATGGACTTAACCACAAGAGTGAGAGCAAGCAGGCTTCCTTCACCTGTGCCCTCACACAGGCTGCCAGACGAGGGTGTGACCCAGATTAAGGGTGGATCTTCCCACCCAAAAGATACAGATTAAGAGTGGGTTTTCTCACCTCAAATGATTTAATTAAGGGGGAAAAAATCCCTCAGGCAGGTGGTGGTGGCACATGCCTTTAATCCCAGCACTCGGGAGGTAGAGGCAGGTGGATCTCTGTGAGTTTGGGACCAACCTGGTCTACAAGAGCTAATTCCAGGACAGGTTTCAAAGCTACAGAGAAACCCGGTCTCGAAAAACAAAATCAAAGAAATCAAAAAAGAAAAGAAACGAAAAGAAAATCCCTCGCAGATATATCCAGCTGCTTGGGTTTTAGTTAATTCCAGCTGTAGTCAAGTTAACAACCAAGAAAAGCTGTAACTATTTTGCAGGAGCTATCCCAAATATTCAGCTAAACTATGTTATATTAATTGAACAATTATGCTTCAAATAGATAAAATTCAGCCTGACTTCCAGATATTAAAATCACTCTCACCTCCACACCTATGAAAACACAATGCCCTCCGAAAGACCTGCAAAGCCCTTGGAAGGTTAGAATCAACACTTGAGATACCCCTTTGATTAATGTCAAAATAACTTAACTTTATGCAACTTATATATAGGTGCAGATATATATTCAACTTACACATAGCACTTTAAAATTATAATAACATGGGGGAAATGTTTAAAATATTGAAAAGCAGATATAGATTATTAGATATTGGATCCAACTATGTTCTTAGGACACAAGGACATGGCCAGATTTGTGGAAGCATGCACTTACTGTTTGAAGGAAGGGATGCATACTAACAGAAAAGGCAATGGGAGAGTTTTATTGCTTAAAAGTTAACATACTATTTAACGGTTATAAGCATTTTCAATCAAAAATAATCAAATAGGGAAATTTTTAATGCACTATTTCATGAAAATTAACTTAATTCACAAGGGGTGTGAGTAACGGAAACGATCTATTTGGTTTTAAAAATAGGAGGACAGGCATTTTTGATAAGAGCTTTCAAGATGTTTATCAAAGAAACTCAACATCATACTTCCTCAGTGAGGGTACACACTTGATGACACAGAAACCCTCTCCGCCACACTAAACAACCGGCAGAGACAGCTATTCCAGTCCAGTGTCTACTGTCTGCCTAGATCAAAGGGTATTCTTTCATTAGCTCTTAAATTCTGGGTCTATGAAGTGCTGAAACACTACCACAGAGTCCTTGAACTTGGAATCTCTGTTCACTTGCTTCCACGGAAGCAGCAGTGTAATGAGAACAGGGCTTCCAGTGAGAACTGCCTTCACTCTGTGAGCAATTGAATATTCAGTGGCATTGACACACAGGAGCCACCAGGGGGCACATCCTTCCAACGATGTCTTAAGGACCAGCTACCAAAGCAATAAGAAGATATGCTTCAAAATTATTTCTTCCTGAGCACACAATATCCCCAAGTCAGCTTACACAGGCAGGCAGGACTACGACAATTCTCTCAGGCCACTGTCCCTGGGAAAGTCTGCTGGTCCTTCGAGACACATCAGCTTCCCTCTGATAACCGTGCTCGCTGGCATCCGCTACAACAAATTGTCTTTGTGAAATCAAAACCCTTTCATCTCTTACCCCATTTAAGGCTACAGTTATGAATTAGGTTTAGAATTTCATTTCCTATGACCAAAATTTACTGCAACTTCTTATTGGTCAGCTAACCTGCCTCAAGAAAATGCAAATGCTATTATACCCCTTTGAGAAGAAGCAAAACAAATTTAAAACTAGAGATCGGAGAGAGCAATGACTGGATTACGGTGCAATTTGAGTAGCACTGAAATTCGCACATTCAAATTATATGGGAAACTGCTACCTCAAAGGGCTTCTTTAATTCTTGGTCTGGTTGGTCCACCAGTCTAACGTGGCTCTCCAAGTGTGGGACAGTAAACAAGAGAGAACAATAGTTCAGTGCCCATCTTCCAATGGCCAACAGAGGACACAATCTTACCTCGCTTGGAATCCCTTCCCAACAGTTCTATCTATGAAGACAGAACATCTGTCTGGGATTTTACCATTGCTGGCATGCATTTTTAAGAACACGATAATAAATGCACTTCCAAGGAGGCCACAAGAGGGCAGCAGATCCCCTGGAACTGGAGTTACAGACCTTTGTGAGCAGTCCTGTGGGACTGAACCTGGTCCAGTCCTAGAAAAGTGGGTGCTCTTAATAGCTGAGCCAGTTCTCCATCTCTGAAAGTGGTACAATTTTCTGGGTAAGGACCAATATTCAAAGGAAAGTCTCTAACTACTCTTCCCAAATCATCATTCTCTGCTAAATCCTTGCTGTCATATTCATTCTTTTATCCCCGAGTTTAATACAGAAAGCAAAACAGGAAAGGAAGCATAAAGCAAGCTGGTCATTCAAGGTTTCTTGGCTAAAGCTAAATCGGTCTCAGGGCCGGAGACTGCATTCCGGAAGTGCAGGTGAATCCAGCATTGCAGGCTCCAAATTTTGAGCCTGTAACTTTCACCCCAAGACTGGTCTGACAATATACACGAACAAAAGGTAACGGGGGTGGGAGGGGGAGAAGCAAGGAGAGAAAGGAAGCTGCTAGCTAGTGTTCCCTCCTTGGCTTCTGAAACCAACCAGGAACTGCTAATTCTGAGTTGTACTTTCCCTGTTTCTCAGTAGGGGCTGGATCGGGCACTAGAGGTCACTGTTACCTGAAAGCTGCTATAAACTCATATTCTTGACCAGTTCTTTCTCAATAATTTCACCTTGGCATTAAGCCCATTTCATAGTCCGAGTGCCACTTCAAGGACGAGAACACCCTTGAGTGAATGTTGAAGCGGTTTCAGATTACTCTAATAAAAACAGGGGCTCAACAGGTGTTCTTAGAGCCCTCAGCTCTGGATCTTAACCTCACTCAGAGCATTAACCCCTCATTACAGCGTCAAATGTCCTAGGGCCACCTTTCCAGCGCCGGGCATGATGCTTCTAAAGGGGCACAGAATCAGGATTCAGGTCAGGCCTCCAAATGTCAAAGTTGGGGATGTTTTGTTCCGTCCTCCAGCACCCCCTATGATGGAAATGGTACATAGGTCGTGTATGTCAGTGTGTATTATAAACAAAGATACTGAGAGTAGCTGTGTAACTATTGCTAGGTATGAAATGTAATCACTGTGGTGGGGCAGTGAGCTTTTATTAATACTATTATGAAAATTCTGTCTGGTGCGATCTAAAGCAAAGAACTCTATTATCTAAGGAAACAAAACAAAAACCAGTAAGTGATGTACAGTTCAAGCGTCACCCCTACAGTCACAGGTCTGTATGTAACTAATAAAACAGCAGTCTCTCCTCTACACACATGCTCCTGGAGCTGAGTGAACACAACTGTGTGAACAGCCTACTCCCACGAATACTAAGTCCTTGTTTTTTCTGGGGTACCAAAAGGATCTTCCTCTAGACAAGAGAAGACTGATCACCTAGCACAACCGGAGAAACTGTATTTTTGGCTTTATCTGCACACAGTTAAGTTTGACCATTTGTCTATACTCTGAATCCTGAGGATAAAAATGAATAGGAATTCTAGAGCGTTTCCTTAAACAAGATGAGCAGACTACTGCTTGCCCCTCTTCCTTCCTGAAGTCAGAAACGTGTGCACGACAGCTACTCTGGACGATGAGGTTTCAACCAAGCACCGCTAAAAGGGAAGCAACAAGACAGAAGGCTGGGTTCCTGAAAGAGCGCACTAACCTCAGATTCTCCCTTCCAAAGCCTACTGCGAACTGATCTAACACCCGCGGTCTTCAGAGCTTCGCCCTACCAAAGCCACTCAAAGATCTCAATAGGTGTCGCCAGACCTTCCTTCATATTTCAAATTCCTTTAAACTTATTTCCTAGAGGCAGGCGGATCTCTGTGAATTGGAGGCCAACCTGGTCTACAGAGCAAGTCCCAGGACAGCCAAAGCCAAATACAGAGAAACCATCTTGAGGGGAAAAATGTCTATGAGTATATACGTGAGAACACGTACATACAGAACAAGGAGTCCACCGGGTAGCCCTTGACTGCATTCACACAGCACTCTACTTTATCCTTTCTAGAATGCCCAACACACACTGCATTTCAAGTGTCTGTCTAGTTCACCATCAAGTCTTTTATGCCCAGATAACAATCAGAAAATCTCTACAGACCACTGAGTTTCCTTTGTGCTGCTATGGTAATACTCTGATCAATAACAACTAGGGAAAGAACACCTAGGGAAGGAGAGGGCTCGTTTGACTTAAGCACTTCCAGTTCACAGTCCATCACTGTGGGAAGTCAGGGCAGGAACTCATGCAGGAACCTGAGGCAGAAATCACAGAGGCATGCTGTTGGCTGGCTAGCTCACAGGCTCAAGCTTAGCCAGCTTCCTCATATAACCCAGGACCACCTGTCTAAGGATGGGACTGTCCACACTGTGCTTAGTCGGCTTCCTCATATAACCCAGGACCGCCTGTCTAAGGATGGGACTGTCCATATGTGAAGTCCCTTATCACTACTAATCAAAGCACTCCCTCATAGAGTTGCTCACAGACCAATGTGATACAGGCATCTTCTGTCAGCTGACCCTAGGCTGTGCCCTGCAGACAACTAAGACTAACCTGGACCAGGCGAACAAATGAAAGATGGCCCTTAGCAAGGAAGGTTTTCTCAGGATCAGAAATCTTCTCACAAGGCTAGTTAGAAGTGGTGGTTGCTACGGCCAGATACGTACAGCCTTCTGACTTCTGAACTACAGACGAAGCACAACTCTATCTAATAGATAATGGATCGATGCTCTGAGCCACAATTCTTCTATTAAAATATGCCTAAAGAATAGTCAGCACCAGACAACTCTAACAACCTTAGGACTGTCTACCCCAAAATTGTGTATTTAAAATACCCCCAGTACTATCATTACTCACCACCATAGGAAATAAATTTAATGTTAGAAGATTCCTTCTAAATTATACTATATTCAGCTTCTTGGTCTTTTATTTCCTCACTGATAGAACATAGGTAATTAAGCTGACATGCATTTCCCCCCAAGATCAAATGACTTCTTTATGTGCTTCTCAAATAATAATCTTCCAGTAAACGTCAGGATAATGGTATTATTATATAATTTGCTACCTTTTTAAATGGGGTGCAGAATATAATTCAACTTTCTGTCATGACTCAAATGCACTAGAGTATGGGTCTTCTCAAAATAAGCAATTATGTAATTGGTGTCAAGTCAGACTGCTGTATAACAGAGGCATGTGTAGACAGGCTACACAGCAAACATCTACGGTTAGAAAGTGTGAGCTCGGCTGGGAACAGGAGCCAGTGGTACAACACCTGCCTGCTGTGTGAGAGGCCCTGAGCCTGCCCTCTTGCATCGCAAATGAGCAGTAAGCAAACTGCTTAAGCTTCTCCTTTGGATATTCTAAGAAGTTTCAGTTAGAATGTCATGGTTCTGGAGAGAGACGAGGTCCTGCTGCCACTAAAAGGCCGAGCATCAGCGAGGGCGATCATGTTCCGTTTGGACTTCTTTTATAACTAGTCAGTGTCTATAATACAAAGAATTCAACCTAAGTACAGCCCCCCCACACACACACACACACCCTCCCTCACAAACACAGAAACTAAGATGATGACCAGCCCAAGGTCATATAGACAGGATAAATACCCTAATACTAGTCTCAGAACAACAAGATCTTCCCAAGGGGCCTGGGTTCCCTGCAGCACCCTCGCTCCTCGCCCCCCCCCCGCATGTGCAAACATGCAAGTGCATGCACACATGCATTCGTAGACATGAATCTTGAAAAGGCCTGCTGGAGTTTCTTCCTTCCCTGTCAGCATCTTTGGTCCTGAGATACTCCCCCACTCTTCCCAGCACTAGTTCAACTCTGATTAACCCGGTTATGTTCATACTCTATAATATGCACGCCATATGTATTCTGAAAGTTGAAACTCAATCCACTGCTCTTTAGACGAATTTTAATTATTAATTGGGTGTTTCATTTCCCCCAAATCAGGGACGGCCCACAGTTTAGGACTGAAGAGGAAGACAAGCAAGTCTGTTCGGTTCCAGTACCTTATTAGAGTAAAAACTTTCCTGGTCAAGACAATAAACTCCTTGACTTGGGTGGAGACCTAGCAAACCGTTGGGCCAGTTAAGCCAACAGGCCCAGAGACCACCCCATGAAGAAATGCTTGCTTTAGGCCATGCTAAGAGACAGGCGGAAGGACAACTTTCCCTCTAATGAGATTCAGGACTATCCCTTCCCAGAATCCCCTTGCCTAGCACGGTGGCTTCCAGGTCATCAGTCACGACGCGCCAAAGTCCGGACTGAATTTCTGAGTTACTCTTCTCTCAAAGTCCCCCTGGCTGCCATATGGTTGCTTGTCTGCCATGGACTGACCTTCCACTAGCTTAAACAGCAGGGCTTTTTTCTATTCTCCCTCCATCCACCTTCCCTGGGCAGCAGCTGAAGCTTACCGCTGGCCTACACTAAGGTTTCTCTTTGAGATCCTAGAAAACTGCGCTTGAGCTTCTGTTTTGAGTTCGTTCTTAAATTCTTTTATTAATGAGACTAGGAACCCCTAAAGGGGAAACAAATTTCCCTGTGTCATCTGGTAACAATAAAGGACCCCCAGATTCCAATAACAATGTTTCTATTTTTCTGAAGTCACAAGAACTGGAAGTGACGCTAGCCCTTTGGCCCCTTGCAGTACGAGGCTGCAACACCAGAACTGAACCGCGGAGTCCCTTAAACACTGCAGGTGAAGTTAAGATTATGACCCTCACAGGGGTCAGCGCCGGCTTTGTTCAGACCTTTCCAGGGTATTAGCTGTGTAGATCAAGCTGCAGAGCCAAACTTCTAGATCAGAAGCTCACAACCTCCCTAATGCTGCAGGTGATCCTTTAATATAGTGCCTCATGTTGTGCTGACCCCCCCCAACCATAAAATTACCTTCGTGGCTACTTCATAACTGTAATTTTGCTACTGTTATGAATCCTAATGTAAATATCTGATATGTGATCCCAACGGGGTTGCGACCCACAGGTTGAGAACCGCTGTTCTGGATGCACACACACACACACACACACATACACACACACACCTACAGCAACACTAGCAACTTAAAAATGGCTGCCTCTTTCTCTGAGAAATGTCTGCCTGTACACACAACCGCAAAGAAACCTCAATCATCTAATTAACTACATATCATATCTCCAAGTAGAATGAACAGTAATGGGATCCTATTACCTGCTCAGGACAGAGATTTTTTAAAAGATGGGGGGAGAAAACATAACAAAAACAAAACCAGGTGACAGGCCACTGAGAGACAGCGACACTGTCACGGGTGTCAGGAAACTGCCCTGGTAAGATCTTCTGAGAAGATGCAAACCAGAGAAATCCTGAACACGCTCTGTTGAACCTAGACGAGAGCCCACTGCAATACAGCAACCCAGGAAAAGCCTGTTATTTGTACAAACATCACCTATCTGGGTTGACAAGCTGAAATTATACAGCCTTTTTATTTGCCTCACAGAGACTGTGCTGTAAATAAAGCCTTGCTGGCCTAGGCACCAATAGATTGTCATAAAAATAGGTTTCCAAAAAAAAGCCTGCAATACGTTGTAAAACCAGTCAAAAACCACGTGGTGCCTTGTGGCAATGTTTCCAGTTGCAGATACTTGCAGAGAGCAGGTCAGACATGTTAAGTCATGGGAAGACAACTGGTGATCAAGAA
Organism: Alexandromys fortis; assembly: GCF_014885135.2. NCBI lineage: Eukaryota > Metazoa > Chordata > Mammalia > Rodentia > Cricetidae > Alexandromys > Alexandromys fortis. The sequence continues at coordinate 4,076,051 of NW_026067959.1, read as the reverse complement.
GCTCACGAATGAATGAGCCTCCCTAACCACCTGTTTTCCAAAAGCCACAAAACTTCATATGAAACCTGCTGGCATTGATAATAACAATAATGATGATGATGACGATATGTGGACCAGGGGACTCCACCCTACAGGTCTTCAAAATCTGCTGTCAACATTTAGGATCAAGAAACTCCATACAAACTTTCACGGACTGCTTGCTGCCCCTTGGTCCACGTGAGTGAGAGATTTGGACCTAATTTTAAAAGGAGCTGAGAGAAAGGACAGCCTGGTACGGACGAGAATTTGAGCAATTATTTAAAGAGTAGGGACCTGCAGTTATGCCTAAATTTCACTCTCTTAATCTTGAACAGACAAATCATTTTCCCTCTCTGGGCCTCGCCATAAAATGATCTGGTAGAGTAAGTGATATGAAAGTTCCCTTCAGGACTACATCTTTGCCATTTTATACAAATTCCCTGAAAGACCATTCATAAGGGAAAACTCTAGGGTTTCCTATTTAATCATGCCCAAAAGAACCTTCAAGAGAAACCCCTGAGCCCCACCTGCCTCTACTATTCATAATGAGGAATATGACAAATCTCTCTGAAAATGACTGACAAGCTAATGGGCTTCGTGACCCGAGTCACAGAAGTTTAATGAGTTTCTAAAATGCAGCTTTTCATGTCAAACACCATTACAGAAAGGTACGCCCAGACGTAACATTCTCACAATCGCACAGAAAGAAAGGGTCTTTATCTGTAAGGAAGGATGGAGCAGAACTACTGAGCAAAATAAATGTAATTTTGGTGCCACTCCCTAAAGCACAGCAAGGAATTCCCTCCTATCTACACCCAAATGTTTAAAAAGAAATGAAAGAGAAAAAAAAAGTTGAGATTACAAAAGCAAACACAGTAAAGGTCAGGCGGAGAAATAATCTGTAAGAACGGAGGCAGCATAGCTTCCTGTCGCAGAGAGCAATGGGACTTTAATCAGAAACTGATTTGATGGAAAGGCTGTCACAGCTGGGTTCAGGGCAACGCTATCTGCCATCACTCAGGGCTCCTCCCTGCCGTTTCCCCATTAACGATTTCCCTAGCTCCACAGAGGCCCCGAACAATGAACGGGGCAGCCATAAAAACATCATCGAAAGGTTAATGCTAGCCACGGACTACAATATTAGTGCTGCTGGTGTTTTCCATGTTTGTTCTGAAAGTGTGTCTGTGTGTGTACACGTGCACATGCATACGCCACTTATCAGAGGACATGCTGGGGGAATTCGTTCTCTTCTTCCCTTGTGTGGGTTTCGGGACAGAACTCAGAGAGCCAGGCTTGGTGGCGAGCACCTTTACCCACCGAGCCATCTCACCCATAAATATTTTCAATTGAGAGTATAATTCTGACTATCAGCATTAATTTTCAATGTACTTGACTTCTAAATGAATAGAGGGAAAAGCTTAACAATTATGATCCCAAGTCTTTCCATAGGGAACCAGACTCAACTCAGTAGGTGAATACTATTTCTAGATATAATTACATTCCGAGCTACCCTGGGTCAATTGTCAATTTCAGTCTTTCCTCTTGCTATCTTCCTAAACTTAAGACTATGCCTCATCCCTTAATTTAGTCCCTCTCAAGAGAGAGAGAGAGAGAGAGAGAGAGAGAGAGAGAGAGAGAGAGAGAGAGAGAGAGAGAAAGTCCTCTAGAAACTATTAAAGCTCCTCTAGCCCCAGTAATGGGAAGGCTTAGGCAGGAGGATTCCAAATCAAAGTCACTGGACTTCAAAGTGAGTCTCTGTCTAAAAAAGAAGAAAAAGTATTGTATAATATTCAAAAGAAATTAATAACTTGATATATGTAACTAGCACTCTGTGGTAAGTAAAAAGAACTATGTAAAAGAAACCTCTGGAGTAAGCTGCATCAAAGAAATACTCCCTCCTCTCTTTCTAACCAGGCGGGAGAAACCAACTGAAAACTGAAAAAAAAAAAAAGGAAGAAGGGGAGGGGCTTCAGATTAAATGAACAGAAAGACCCTTGGGATTGATGGAATTCTAAATATCTTTATGAAAGAGGAAATCTGACAAAGTAAGCAAAGAACAGAGAAGCTGCGCGGTGACCTGGGTGCTACCCTTGTGTTGGCTGTGCTGTCTCCAGGAAGCTCCCAGAAGTACCTCGGCTCTGAGCGCTGTTGTGAGATTTGTATCTCAATTTCCAAATACTATAACAATGAAGGCCTTTCCCATAGCAATCTAATCATCTCACGGTATTAAAATAGGTCAAAAGGATTTACAATGGGGCACCCCATTGTCAGTTAGTTCAGTCTCACACCCACCTAGGGGAGGCCTAATTGAGAGAATTCTAGGCCTAAATCCTTTCAGTCTTAACAATGTCCCAGAAACCCGGAGTTGTGCCCTAGAAAGTTTGGGATTCTTTCAGGATTTCCTGAGCTAAATCATCTTACCTTCTACTCATTCAAATTTAATACATTCGCCGGGCGGTGGTGGCGCACGCCTTTAATCCCAGCACTCGGGAGGCAGAGGCAGGCGGATCTCTGTGAGTTCGAGACCAGCCTGGTCTACAAGAGCTAGTTCCAGGACAGGCTCCAAAACCACAGAGAAACCCTGTCTCGGAAAACCAAAAAAAAAAAAAAAATTAATACATTCACAAAATCAGACCTCAACTCTCACCACTTAGAAACAATACAGGTTTCAATTTATCCCATCCCCCCCCTTTTTTTTTGCACCAAATTAAAACACGGTGGCTGTCTCCTTGTCTCCTTCCTTGTGACCCCAAACTTATTTCTAACACCACCATGGAGCCAGGGTCCAGGAAACCACCTGCCCCTCCTCATGACCTGAATCAGCACACCCATACACGAGGTCACTTGCCCTCCTCACCACCAATTCCATGCACTTGGAATGTGTTTCAACCGCCACCCATGGCAAGTTCAGGTAACTACTTACTCACGTGTTAGCATCCATCTTGGGCAAGCATCATCTACTCAAGAAACAACCAAAACTCATTCTTTTTACATATACAGCGTGGATATCTAAACAAACACACATCATACAGGATACCTACATATAAACACACATACAGGGTACCTACACATAAACACACATACAGGATACCTACACATAAACACACATCATACAGGACACCTACACATAAACACACATAAGGATACCTACACATAAACACACATACAGGATACCTACACATAAACACACATCATACAGGATACCTACACATAAACACACATACAGTATTTCACCTTCATATAAACACATACAGAATATTTACATATAAACACACATACAGTATACTACATATAAATATACATACAGTATACTTATATTAAACACATACAGTTCTGTTAACCTGCAGCATGCACATGCCGTGAAGGTGGCTCACTGAGAACTAAGTGTGTAGAGAGGCTGAATGTGCAATGCTGAGCAGTTGAGAAATGCTAAACATGCTAGCTCTATGGTTCCTAATCAGTAGCCAAAGAATAAAGAAATAATGCACATAGAAAAACTGCAAGATAAAGAGCTCACATAGAAATGTTTTCAATGTTTTTCAGAAATCTATTTTGTGACTCAAATGCCAATAAATATAATTTTCCTACTGTTAGATGGAGAGAGCCACTACACACACATTAAGGTTTCTTATTAAAAGTGACCTGGAAACATTAAAGTGTTCTTTCTAAAAAGGAAATTACTTTTTTAAATGCATTATTAAAGTATGTGTGAGAAAGTTGCTTGGATTGAATTAAGATTGAATAGTTATTTATATCTGTTTCCTGTTTGACAAAGTTCAGCCCTGTATTTTACAGTCAGCTTTGGATAGGACTTCCCAGAATAACCTTGATGTGGGGGTCTGATGCAGGGAGGACCCCAGAACTACATCCTGCAATTCACACACCACAAATGAATAACACAATCTACACTCGACAACTTCAAAACAAACAAAACGTCACGATCCCACTTCCTCTGTAACGTCCTTTTTGGAACTCTCAAACACAAAGGAGGAGAGGAAAAGAAACAGAACAACCAAAGCGTCTAAAAACAAAGTTATGTTGTGAAGTCACGTCAATGGTCCTTTCTTATTTTCAGAAACTGAGCCGTGAATTCTTCTGTGCAATCTGAAAACAAGCTGTCAGACGACAAAAACATGCATCACACCGCAATGCCTCTTTGACAAGCATGGCATCTTGACCTACTATGAACGGGCTAATCCACAGACCAATGCCTGGCAGGCCAAGCAATTGTGAATATGGAAATCTGATAGAGCAGACAAAACACAAAATAAAATAAAGAAAACCACAAATAATAGCTGGGCTGCTTCCAGAAACAGAGCGTGAGACATCAAAGACAAAGATAAAAGCCCCACAGGATGAAGACAGACTCTGGCTTTGGAAGTGAGGCCCCAAATGCAAGGCAGATGAAGTAAAGAGGATAACAAAAACAAGGAGCAGCAATGGCAAAGTAGACACGTTTACCTCCATGGAGACTCTCAAGAAGTAGACAGTCTGTAGCAATCGTCTAGGAACTAAACTATGTCCTCCCCAAACTCAGGCTGAATCCCTCGCCCCCAGGAGGCTGTATTTGAAGACTGGGTATAGATGCCTGCACGTCACAATGAGGTCAGTGCCACTCAAAGGAGGACAGCCCCAGCACTCTCTCTGTCACGGGGGACTAAAGACACAGCTCTTATCAGAGCCCAACAAGTTAGCATCCTAATCTCTGAGTTCTGGCTTCCAGAATGATGAGAAGTCTATTTCTGTTCCTTAAGCTGTTCAGCCTATGTTACTTTGTCATTGTTCCTGAGCAGACTGGTACACAGCACCACAGAAAGCTCTCTTATGACTTGTCTCCACACAGCCAAATTCACAGCATGAATGCTCTCTAGCTGACTGCATTTCCACACATCCCAATATCCATCTCACATCCATTTTTAATACTTAAAATTAATTACCGCATTTCAAAAGACACAAATTATTTCACTTTAAAATGAGGCAACAATGCTTTTTAGTTAGTTTGCTAGCTAGCTAGTTAGTTAGTTTGCTAGTTAGTTAGTTAGTTAGTTAATTAGTTAGTTTTGAGATAGAGTCTCATGTAGACCAACTAGCCTAGAACTCACTATATAACTGGAGTGATGCTCCTGCCTCCACCCAACAAGTGCTGGATTATGGTATGGGCCACCACACCCAACTGGAAATCATCTTCTAAACTCTATCAATTCTTTCTTTAAATCAATTCTAATAATTCCTTTATTAGATTTACTTCTTATGTCTCCTTAAAGTCAATTTCTAGCTAGGCCTGGTGAGCAGCTCTATGATCCTAGCTAATTCAGGAGGCTGGAGCAAGAAGATCCAGGCTCAGGGCTTGTCTCACTGGACTAAAGAGTGAATTGAAAGGTAACTTGGTGAGATGGTATCTCAAAATAAAAAAAGAGAGAGCCAAAGACATAGCTCAGTAAGAGTGCTTACCTAGCATGTGCAAATGGGGGCCCTGAGCCAATCAATAATAAATAACCAATTGACAGAGACACAGACACACATCAATTTCTTACTTCGTCCTTTATGGGAGCTTATTATTGTTGTTTGGGGGAGAAGTTCTTGCTTTGTTTTGTATTTTTTTCCTGTTGGTTTTGGCTTTTTCATTAGGGGTAGTGTGGAGGCCCCATAGAACTACAGATGAAAACTAGGGAGTCATACAGACTGGGCAAGTGTTTCTTTCACCCAGCTTATTCAAAATTCAAAATGAGAGGTGGAGAACACACAGAAAAAGTGAGACAGCAAACATGAGGCGATTACCTACACTGCAGAGTATTCTGCATGTGCATGAGGTGATTACCACACGGCAGACACTGCAGAGTATTCTGCATGTGCATGAGGTGATTACCACATGGCAGACACTGCAGAGTATTCTGCATGTGCGGAACAGCTCATCTAATCCACAGCATTGCTACAGACAAAAGAGCAGCACTTCCTCGAAGTTCTAGAAAACTAAAACTTAGATTAACTAAGTCATAGTCACAGGAACTAGCAAAATGAATGGAATCCCCTTAATTATTTGGTTAAACAATATCTACATTACATAGTTCATTGCATAATAATCTTCCAAACACTAGTATCACTTGTTCCAAACACTAGTTCACTGCATAATAATCTTCCAAACACTAGTATACAGCTCCTAATTCTCCAAAGAATAAAGTGAACTTCTGTAGGCGTCAACACAAGGTCCTCGCTGTGAAGGGTATCCACCCTCCATTGCACCCCCCTCCTGGGTGCTGATTCAAGTATCTCAACCCCTCTTCGCCCTCACCCAACCAGTATCTTCCTGCCTGTACCGTTGCTGAGCCCAGCTAACCCAATTATGAGTGCCTCCCCTCCTGTGACCGGCTCGTCCCACAACAGTAGCCCCCCAAAAATAGTACAAATGAGTCCAACACCAGATAAGGATCACATATACTAAGTATCGTCCCAGGTTAACAGGATAAAAGGGAAGGATGTTAGCAAAGTACCAAAGTAGTAAGGGGGGGGGGGAGCAAAGAATTACTTCCCATCGTACTCAGAATCAAAGCTAAGCTCCGAATAATGACAAGACACTATCCTCATTGTCCCGATCCCCCACGTCCTCCACTCCTCCCCTCTTTCCCTTGCCCTCTAGTTCGCTGTCCTCCAGCTACACTTGGCTGTTTCCCCAACTGAGCAAACCCTCTTAGCTTCAGGATTTGTGCTGTTTTCTCTGCCTAGGTTCCCTTCTTTCTGATCCCCACCCCACAATGTCTTCCCCCTGACTTACTAAGTAGTGCCCTAACTCAGATCACCATCCCTAAGTGTGCTTATTGACCTGCTAATTGTGGATCTTCCCTCCCAGACGGTGAGATCTGTGGAGGCAGGGTGTGCCTGGTTCCTAAGAAGCTACCATGCACATACCAGGCACAAGACACAGAGCGGCAGACAGCGTTCTGTCAAGCAGCATGAGACAATCTTCTACAAGACAATGGCTGGGACTGGGGCATCTACATCTCCTGGAGCATTTGAAGTGTGAACAATGCCTGGGCATGGGGCCAAGCGGAGCAGAGAAGCAGAGGTATCAGCTACGGGAGGTAGTCAACCAGAAACACCTCTGATTTTCAAAACCGAGCTTAGTGAGCATCAGCAACCTGAGTCTGCAGTCTGATATAGGAAGACCAGACCACGAAGGCTGTGGAGGGGACACAAAGGAAGATGACAGTAGAAAGAAGGGAAAATGTAGGGATATGTGGAGAAGGACCACAGATAAAGAGCTGCTGGGGTGGGAGAAGGAACACTAAAGACAGAGTCAGGGGTACTAGGTGTAAAACAGGCAGAATCAACTAGAAATTTCTCTCTTAGAGCATCTGTTCCCAATGAAGAGACTTAGAATCACAAATGGGCACAAATGGATACAAAGTTAGCTTTACATTGCTTAGTAACTTTGCTTCAAGCATGTTTTCAACCAAGCACTAAAATAAATGAGAGCACCTTTTCTATCCATTAAGCATGGATTGAAGAACCTAAAGAAAACCTAACACTGTCGATCCCACAAGAGCTCAGTTAGGGTAGGGAAGATGGCTCAGAGGGAAATCGCTTGCCATGAGGCCTTACAAGCTGAGTTTGAGCCCCAGAGCACCCACCAGTGTGCAAAGAGAACTGACTCCACACACACAAGCTATGGCATGTGCACACCTCCCATAAGATTTTCACATCGCTCAGTAGTGTATAACAGAACCCTCCAATCTAAGGAAGAAGGAAGGAACCAAAAAAAAAAATCAGACTTTCTATTCTGAATGTTATAACATACTATTTGGAAGTCCTAAGGCACCATCTTCCGCACACTAAAACCACCTAGGGAACATTACAAAGCTCCAACCACAAACCCTCCACACGGAGCTACACAGCAAACAATTCTATCAACAGCTCTAGCGCTCAATCTTTTAGTTGTCTCTCCTCTCCTTTCTCTTTTTTCACGACTGGGGATGACTGGGCCTTGCACATAGAGCCAGTGCTCTGTACCCAGCCCTGACTGTTGGAAATGCGAACCTACACAGCTGCCTGCCTCTAGCCTTTTGCCATCCGTGTGATTCCAATCGCCAGTCAAGGGTGGCGCAATGACACAGAGCGTGGATTCTACACTCACTTTACATAAGGCATAGTAATGACTATAAATTAACACATGAAAAGATGGGCCCACAAAACTGATGAATAATTATAACGGCTATCCAGAACCACTCAATGACACTCTATCGGCACAGGTAATAAAATGCACTACACACCTAGCAGTAAGAGGTGTGGCTGTCTTGAGGACCTGGATAGACATCATAAAGAAACCAACACTGAGTTAAACTCGGGAATGCACTTAGCATTTGAGAAAAGGATTGACACCACCCCGGCAAAAGATTTGCTAGTAAACTTAGAAGCTATGGAAACTTCTCCTCCTACTTCCCTCATTCAGCCACTGTGTGCAACTGAGTTTATTTCTTCATAGACTTTCAGGTGCAAAAAGAGCATCCAGAAGCTTCTAAGCCAAAGTCTGCAAACTTTTTTTTTTTTTTTTTTTTTTTGATTTTTCGAGACAGGGTTTCTCCGTAGCTTTTGGTTCTTGTCCTGTAACTAGCTCTTGTAGACCAGGCTGGCCTCGAACTCACAGAGATCCGCCTGCCTCTGCCTCCTGAGTGTTGGGATTAAAGGCATGCACCACCACCGCCCGGCTCAGCAAACTTCTTTTTGGAAGAAATATACTTGTTGCATTTGAGCTTTTGTTTCTGAGCTGAGTTTTAACCAGCAAGTTTGTAATAAGGACACTATCTGTACACCCAAGGACAAGACTTCAGTTTAGACACAAGTGGCTTTTCTGCCAATCATAAGAGAGAATGAGAAACTAGTTGATTTTAAAGGTACAGTAGATCCCACAATCAAGATAAAAGATCTACTTGTTTAAAATAGGGTACATTATAAATACACATGCAAGGTTAAGAAATCAATAAAGTTATTGCTTTTCTAAGTTAAAAGAACTTCCTGAAACTTAGGCGACCTTTACAGATCGCTGACAAGTTTCTACAGAAATGGAACATTGGGTGATGAGAGCTGGATGGTGGTTGAGATAGCCAAGGAAAACGGCATTTATATACAAATTGCCTTTCAAAAATAAAAAGTACCATTTAGGTTAAAAAAAAAAAAAAATGATGACCAAAACTCTCTTCCCGTGCGACGCTGATGGTCCGGGTCGAGAAGAGAGAAGCTTTTCCGTCAGCTACCACAGGACACTCATAGGACGGGTCTCAGCTTCGTGATGTGCTGACAGGTTTCAGCCTGGGGCCTCGCAGTGTGGCTTGTCTGCACAGGCCCTTCTTAAGCAATGACTTTGCTTTACTGCAAGATTTTATATCCCATGACCTGAAGCTTATCTTCTTCAACGTTTGTGATGCCATGAACACAATGACATAACTTCTGGATTCCAGCTCTTCCAGTTTGGCCGCCATGCCATACATCTGAAGGCAAGTGGAGCAATCGTCTGGGGTCTATATTTCTTTTCCTCGCTGATCTTAATAGTTAAGTCCCACACAAGAGTAAGCACTGTGGCTACAAATCACAAAAATTCCCATGAGGGTTTTACGAAAAGGGTAAAGTTAACCACCTTGGGTCAATTATAGACTAGAACGGAACAAAATTAACCATCTTGGGTAATTACGGCCATGGCCTTATAACTTTTTCCCCTCTATTCCAATCCTTCAATTCTCTGATCTCATGTTCCCAGGAAAGACTAGTTACCCAAATGGATATATAAAATTACTGTAGGTATACTGCAAACTACTCCAGATCATTGTTTTATCGTTTCCTTTTTCTTGTTCTTTCACTTTAGAATGGCTAGAAATGGATGTTAAAAAAAAAAAAACAATGAATATGTCAGGCTGGGCATGGTGACACACACCACTAATCCCAGCACTTGGGAGGCAAAGGTAGGTGGATCTCTGAGTTCTGGGACAGCTTGATCTACACAGTGAGTTCCAGGACAGCCAGGGCTACACAGAAAAAACCCCGTCTCAGAAAAAAAAAAAAAAAAAAAACCAGGAAGGAAGGAAGGAAGGAAGGAAGGAAGGAAGGAAGGAAGGAAGAAAGAAAGAAAGAAAGAAAGAAAGAAAGAAAGAAAAAGGAAATGGGAAAATTTCAAACCCAAAAATCATTTCATAAAAAATTTTCATTTCAGTAGTACAAAAGCAAAGCTAGAATTAAAATGAACCCAAATACAGACATTACAGACATGAGATGGGCAGGATACTACTGCACCTGAGGTGATGCTTTTGTTTTATTTTGACTTAAATTATAATATTTAGAGTTGAAACATGGGAGAAGGTAGCCATTTTCATACTTACTGGTAGAAGTATAAGCTAGTATATTTCTCAGGGTCCATACCATTAGCCCTACGATTTCACGCCTAAAATCATATTTTTAAAAAATGACCCTAAGTGCTCGTATTAAAATAAATAATTGTCTATCCTGAAATCATTGCCCTGCTCTAGGACAATCACACCTTAATTCTTGATAAATGGATGCAACAGTCGGGGAACAGAGGCAACATGCCATCCACAGTTAAGTCAGCCACTGGCAGATGGCGCTGGGCTTCTGGGCCGAGTCACGCAAACTACCCAGATCAGCCTCTAGTGGCAATTCCTATTTGACAAGCAAATCACACTTATAGGATATACATCATAAGAGACTGCGATTCAGAGAGAGTGCAGTGACCCTATGGAAGCACAGCCAAGTTCAACACAAACAAGCACGTAAAGTGTTTGATTCATTTTCATTATAATTACTTACAACTTTCAAATTTTAAAATGTGTGCAAAAAATATGGACAAGAAATAAGCCACAATAAGCACAGAGATGGTTGGGTACCAGAGAAGATACTGATTTCCTGGTGGTAAAACACACCTGTGTCCTCTCCATGCCCACATAAGGCAAATGCCACCAAGGAAGCGATAGGTACTTATTTGCAGACCACAATTGTTGGTTTCGTCCTCCTGTGGGTTTCCTTGCAGAGCTGTGTATAAACACGGGAGTACTGACTTACAATACTTGCTGCCGTAACAGCATTGCCTTGTATCTGCAAAATATACATAGCAGGGATGTGGGAGTTGTGTTGTGGATATGAGCTAAGTTGGTCCCATTGTCCCGTAACTACGGGTTTCCAGCACATTAGAATGCAACCCATCCTCAGTGTTACCCAGGGACTCTCACTGAAGGACAGCAAGCTTTTATTGTATCCATTTACAATTCTATCTAGGCCTATTCTTCAAAGAGCAAATTGAGATGTTGAGAAGAGAGTAATCATTAGTCAACAAACCCTTTGCTCTCAGAGAGCCAGCCCACCTGCAGGACTCCTGGATTACAGCCTAAGTCTAAGTTCCACTCTACTCCCACACTGTCTCGAGAATACGGGAACTCCCCCAACGCTCATAGTAAGCACAAGGTCCTGGGTTCGGTTCTCAACTCTGAAACCAAAAACCAAAAAACCACACTCCACTTATCCTCCTACTACATACACAACACAGATCATTTCTAGACTCCTAGCGGAAAGTCTGTGCCACACATGAGGGTCCTTACCGTTCCTTTCTATAGCTGTGAAAACAGAGATGTTTTAGCAGGCTCTAAAGAAGAATGTTACAGAGACACAGATGAAAAGATGGAGAAGGAGAGCATGTGAGAAGGGGTACAGGGCCTCCCTGCCCTTCACGGATGAGCCGCCCGGAGGAACCTCGGCAAGTCCTGTTCTCTGGAAGCTAGCCAACCTCTTCCTTAGGGTTCTTCACAAAGGAGGTTGCATCAGCATTACTGACTGGGCCAAAGAGTATGGCGGAGTCTAATAGACCTAGAGGAGAAACCCAGGGAGGCCCATCTGCTAGGATTCTTGACTCTCCACTAAGCACTCCTTCCCCCCTGGTAAGGGTAAGACCTCTTCTGGAATGGGAGTCCTATGACCTCTATTAGATAAGCTAGGGCAGAGGTTTCTTTATGGCCCGCTCCAAAACAGAAAGGTGAGAGAAAATGAGGGTGTATTTTTAGTTTTTATGGCCTGCCTTGAGGAAAGGCTACTTAATAGCCTGTTCGGAGGAAGGGGGGGGGGGAGGAAAGAGGGCAAGTGAAGGTCAAGGTCAGAGAAGAAATGGGGAGCACCCAGAACAAAGGGCCTCAATTTCTTACTAAAATTCAATGGCTAGGAAAATGCTGCTGAGAAACACCAAGACCACCAAGGACCAAAAGTGCCCTCCCAGCAAGCTGTGGTGCATGGAGCAATGGGGGAGGAAGGGCATAATTCTGATGGCGGCTGTCTTGGGCTCTGCAAGGCAAATACCACAGACCAGTCCAAGGGAGAGTGCCAGGACAGCTTCATGAACTCTCAATTTGCCAACAGAGACACCCTCAATCCTGCCAAGCTACGGGCTCTCAGTTCAGGGCAGACTCCTACACAAGTAACTGCTTGATCATGCAGAGAAAGTGAAACAGAGTGTACCTGGAGCTCTTCAGACATGAATGACCCTGCCATCATCAGGCCTCTATGCAAAGAATAATGACCTATGGGTGCTCATGGATGTGATCAGGCAGAGCCCACTCACGTTCGCACACATTTGCACACACGTGTGCACTTATACACGCAGAAACTTAACCTGAGGGTTGGGTGCTGCCACCTACTCCTGTTCACCTCTGTCAGTGTACCCTGGCATGAATCAGCAGAAAAGCTACCGCGTATGCCGACATCGTTTTTCTAGGATGGAGACTACAACTCAATATTTGCTGACTTAGCTCACATTTTCTCCTTCCCTGTGCGGAAACTGGCGGAAAGTTCACTTAGTGAGTGTACATGGAAAAAGAACCGAGAAAGGGTTAGTTGTAAAACAAGATCATTCCAGACCTCAACAGCTCATGGGTAAGGGGGTCATCAATACTTAGGCATTCAAAACTCAACCATTCTTTAGAGATGCTTACATCGAGAGATGTAGATAAAGTATATTTTTCACATCCCAGGAAAAAAAAAAAACACAAACATATTAGAAGGATCCAGTAATATACTCTCTAACAAACAGCAAAATAAGTATGAACTATAATGTTACCTTCATCATCATAAAACCACAACACTGATTTATAGTGAGAACTTTCTCATTTCCTGCCTGCATTTCAGCTGTGATGCAAACACTCAAAATATAAGCAAAACTCACAGTAAAGGATGCCTACTCAGAACATCTTAGCATGCTTGCCCTTTTATTGGTAGAGGTGACTCAGAATACACATAGGAAATGCAGGAAGTGCTAGGATTCATGCAGCTACCTGAAATCACTTCCCCGAATGGACCCAATCTCGCCAGCTTTCCATGTGACAGGAACGTTTATTCAGCCCTATAGTCTTGGTGGGAAATGCTAACTCCTTCCCTCGGCCACATTACTGTAGGATACACAGTATGGGCGTCTTTAATTATGCCACTCTGGAATGTGTGCCCTGCACTGCTTTCCTTTCTTCTTTCTAACCTATTCCCACGGCTCCATAGAGCTGCCCAGAATTTCTCTAAATGCCATGTTTCTCTGTGGATGCAGAAAGGGAAGAAGAACAGGTTAGATGGCATAACTGGGCGCCTTCAGGGCAGGAGAGAAGGCTCAGCAGTTAAGTGCTATGGGAGCACATTCTGCTCCTTTTAAGAGACCAGCCCACTTGGGTGTGTATGGCCTCTTATACTGTAAGAGCACTGGCTGCTCTTCCAGGGGACCCTACACCTTCTGGTCACACACATGGTACACAGACATACATGAGGGCAAACACTCATATACATAATTTTTATAAGTGGCTCCTTCTATCACTATCCCATAATACTCTCACCTAAGGGCTTTGTTGTAGCAAACACACAAGAAGCCACCTCTTCTGTCTTTGCCATTTACAGATATGCTGCAATGACTCCACTACTCCACACTGTTTCCCTTAAAACTTCAGTGGAGCTGGTAAAGCCTCTCACCTTCAATACCACAGAAGCTAACTAGAAGTCAAACTAATTCTTGAAGTTCCACGCAAGGCCACACAGGCACACATAAATGACTTGGCAATGGAGACCTCTGGTTAAGCCAACTGGGTACTTATCAGAGAAACTGAAATCCTACCAATGTCAAGCCCTGAGAAAGCCCTTGTAAAGCAGGCAGCATGCTTCCTTTCCCAGCGCTCCATCTTGCATGGCACCCAGCTGCTGTCAGACTGAGGTGCTGAAGAGAACTGATGGCTGGCTCATCCTTCTGAACTCACAACCACAGAGTTACAGAACACATTTGATGGCGTAGTTCAAACCCCGTGTTTCACACTTGAGGAACTGGCCAGTGAAGAAATGTATCCAAAGCCTTTCAAAATTTTTGTGCTACATCTGCACTCTAAATCTTGAATTAAGTAACCATTAAGCCTTTGAATCACCCAATCTCAGAGCGTGTAATGTAACCTAGACAACAGGTAAGCTTTTCTTGGTAGTCCTAAATAATATAAGCCAACTAAAAACTAAGCTCCCTCAGTTTCTCACCTGCCCTCCTTCTAACAAAAGACTGGGAGCCAAAAGATCCTGGTCCCAATTACCAGGAGATACTGTTGATGGGGAGCGGTGTCCCCAGGTCAGAAGGTAACACTATAGTTGACTTCTTAAGTGCCCTCATACTGGAGCTGGAGAAATGACTCAGTGAGTAGTTAAAAGCCCTAGCTACTCTTGCAGAAGACAAGGATTCAATTCTTGTCACCCATATGGCAGCTCATAATCTTCTGCAACTACCAAAAAAGGGGTTCCAATGCCCTTTTCTAATCTCCTCAGAAAACAGGCACACATGTGATACATAGACAGGTATGCAGGCAAATACTCATACACTTTGAATAAACAAATAAATACACAAATAAATAGCCATCACTCAACTAATCATTTGACATTCCAGGACTGCAGCCACATCTACCCTATGCATGGATACATAGACAAAGGAAAGAGCGTGCTTTCTCCCTTGCTAGCAGACACTCTCATCAATAAACCTAGCTTTTTTTTTCATAAACAAAATTACTTTATTTCCAATAATGACAACACACATTGAAATGAAAACTGTTTAATCACACAAAAACACAATAAAAAGGCCGTAGAAGCATTACATAGTGCAAACACCCAGGTACAGGGCTATTAACTCAGTGGCACTGTAGGAAATTACACAAAGACACATGGAAACACTTCCCTTCGGCCTCCCTAGTAAGCTGCCATTCTTCTCAGTCTATTACCCCTCAATGATACTACTGTACTGGCGACTCCCCAACCGGGATGCCAGGAACTGCCTGTTTCTGCACACCAGCAGAGCATCTTTTGCCACCTACTCAAGTGCACATAAAAAGAATTCCTACACAGCAAGGCCTCAGCAAGGACGTTCCATGAGAAAAGGATGTCTGGAGGATAAAAGATAGCATGTGAGCAGAGGACTTACAGTAAGCAACACAGGCTCTGGCAAACAGGCAGCAAAGAGAACTGCTTCCAGAACTCAAGGGCTTCTTAATACAAGCCTCAGAGTACAGTTGACTAAGACTATTAGCTTCTTACACCTTCTTCAAGGCAGTAAGTTTTTAAGAGTTGCTCCCCAATAGTCTCCACATCAACCTGAGGTAGAAAGGGGTGGTGTGTATGTTGGTGTTACAAGTGAGAAAAACTGCAGCTTACAACTTTCAGACTAGGCTACAAGCTGCTGGGGTAATCTTTCTTTAATCAAGAGGAAACAATTCATAGCAAGCTACAGACAGTCTTGTTCAGACACTGAAACTTCTACTATGCCAAGTACATTGCATTTCCTATTACTGTGTTAGAGGGGTGGTGTGGCGTCCTTACTGAAAGGGAGTGAACAACAGAGAAACAAATGGGCATGCAGAGGGTTGGAAAACTGACCTCAAATTCCTCAGTGCTCAGACAAATCAGCTGTGAACTAATTACCAACCCATCACACACACAAAAGAAGCCATCCAGCTGACCTCAGTTTCCCTCCTCCCTAAGCTCATGGTCCTCTGCAAACACAGACACAACATTGCTTAAGACTGGCTGAAGAAGGACCGTACATAAGTACAAAGCAGCTCTAGCCACCCAGAGAGAAAGATGGCCTTTGGCATAGAAGCAAGGTCCAAACCCAGTTAACTTCGAACCAGGATAGCATAAAAGCAACAATAAAGGTGAGGGAAGGAGGAAGGGGAAATGCCTACAAACATCCAAGTACCAGTGGTTGAAGTGACTCACTCCCTAGACCTAGCATGGGAGCAGTTTCCAGTTTGTTTGGAGGTGTTTTTTTCTATTGACAGCTCTTTGTTGTCTGCAGTTACTATGTGCTTCCTTTAGAGGAGCTGCTAGCCCTTCCCTCCTTGGGGAGAATGTTGTGTAGGCATTTTGAAATCTTTTGATGTAATTAATGTGCAATCCCAAGTAATGCCATTATTGGTGAATGTGGCATTAGTAAAGAAACTCTTACTATAAATTATTCTTTCCTCAATAGCCCCCTCCTTTTTTTTTAATTGAAGAGACAGGGTCTCCATGTCCTTGGTTGACCTAGAACCTTTGTAGTCTAGGGTGTCCTCAAACTCACAGAGATCTGCCTGTTTCTGCCTTCTGAGTGCTAGGCCTAAAGGCGTCTGTCACCATACCCATCCTTAGTAGCCTTTTGAATGGCTATTGTTACAGAAACTGATCTCATATCCACGGTGCTGCTTTCCCTGTTTATTGCGTTTGCATAGGAGCCTCTAGTCCCTTCTAGCAGCACAGCACAGCCAGTAGCACTCCCCATTTCTTAAGGTGGAGGAATCAGAGATAAGCTATAAGGGCAAGTAGTGCTACCAGGACAGTTCCTTCAGTGGTGTTAGAGTTTGGCAAGTGCTTTACTAAAGGTCAGCATTGTGTTGAGACACCTGAGAGCCAATCAGAGCATTTTATTTGTTATCCAAAGGTGTTTTGTATTTTAAACCTAGCTTTTTAAGCTGGCCATAGTGGTGCATGCTTCTAATTCTAGCACTTTGGAGGCAGAGGCAAGCAGATCTCTGTGAGTTCAGACCAGCCTTGTCTACACAGTGAGTTCCAAGACTGCTAGAGCTACACAATGTGACCCTGTGTAAAACAAACCAACAAATATAGCTTTTTGAACTTTATAAATAGGTTTATGGTTCACAGTCTAGTTGAACTGCAACAATTAACTACCTAGGCTTTTTAATGGTGCTGGGGGAGAAACTTTAAGTATGGCAGGACCTCTCAGTCCAGCTGTACTGACTCAGGGACTGAAGATGCTAGAAATTAAATGGCCATGAAAAATCAGACTAATGTGTTTGCTTTGGCAACACATATACTAAAATTAGAACAATACAGAGAAGATTAGCATGGCCCCTGTGCAAGTATGACATGCAAATTCATGAAGCATTCCATATTTTTTAATTGAATGGAAAAATAAAAATTATAAAAAAAAAATCAGACTAATACAGTGGCCCGAGTTTACTGTCACTCAGGTGAAGGTAAAATATGTAGAAATGAATGAGAATAAGAAAATAAGAGAAAAGCTTTATTAAGTAGAATTAAGAAAAAAGAAGAGAAACTCAGAAAAACTGAGAGCCTTTTGAGAGTTACAGGATGGGGGGGAAGAGAGGGAAAGTGCCTTAGTTAGGGTTTCTATTGCTGTGAAGAAACACCATTATCACAACAACTCTTCCAAAGAAAAACATTTAATTTGAGCTGGCTTACAATTTCAGGGGTTCAGTCCATTATCATCACAGTAAGAGGCACAGCGGCACTGGAGAAGGAGCTGAGAGTTCTACATCTTGATCCACAGACAACAGGAAGTAAACTGTCTACCACACTGGGAGTAGCTTGAGCATATGTGGGGCACACTTCCTCCAACAAGGCCACACCTCCTAATAGTGTCAACCCCAATGGGGGCCATTATCTTTCAAACCACCACACATACACACAGCTATTGAATTTCCTTGTCTGAGCCATGGCAGAAACTGGACAAAAGCTGAGACAACTGATAGGAGACTGGTTAGTTCTCTGAGCTAGCCTGGGCTAAAACAACGGCAGGCCCACAGACCCTCGCATAGCCCCTTATCCAATAAGGAAGATGGTGACCACGTGCATGTGCTACCCACCAGAGAGATGACTGAAGCCCTTCTCTGTCCATCTCTAACTTGTACATCATTAGCAACTGACCTTGACTGTCTGCTACCTATGAGCTCTGGCCAGCATTGCCACACTGGACACACAGCCCATCCTTACCTGTCATATGGATAACACAGTCATACTGCACACACAGCCTACCTTTACCTGTCATATGCGTAACACAGCCACACTGCACACACTGCCCATCCTTACCTGTCATATGGGTAACACAGCCACACTACACACACCGCCCATCCTTACCTGTCATGTGGATAACACAGTCACACTACACACACTGCACACACTGCACACACAGTCCATCCTTACCTGTCATATGGATAACACAGCTACACTGCACAAATACTCCCTAATGACCACCACTTTTTCTGAGGGGGAGGAAGTCATTTCCTCTTATTTCTATAACTAAATTAGGGAAATAAAACGCCAGTAAATTGAGTTTCACATTAATGTGTCCAAAGGACAATGTGCTGGTTTAATTGCTCAGCTAACATGCTAAGTGTATCTGGGATAGTGCATGTTGTTAATATAAATTATTTTCCTGAAAACTCATTAAATTGATGGAAAAGTAAGAGCTTTTAAAACACTCGCATGCAAGTTAAGAGCCATTTCATTTCAGGATCTGATACATTTATTAACCTCTTTATTGATGAAATCAATTTTGCAATCAGACTTTTCTGTAAATAAATCATTCATCTCCCCCATACACCCTCAACTCGAATGGCTGTTCTTTTCTTTCCTTAGATTCAAGCATGCAAGCTTCTGGTTTCCATGATCCTTTACAACCAAACAGAGACTCAACAGAAAGCTGAATTAGTGGATGACCTGTCATCTCAGCACTTGGGAAACTGAGGCAGGAGGATGGTGAGTTCAAAGCTAGCTAAGATTACAAAGAGGAAGGGAAAAGGGGAGGAGGAACAGGTGAGTAGCAAATAATAGTTTTAAAGGGGCGTTTTAGTGAGGGTCTTGTGTAACTTTACTTCAAGTCATGGCTAAGATAGAAAATACTTTGCCCAGCACCACTCAATTAAAACTCAAGGCTTGAATCAGAATCCATTTTCATGGAGCCTACACATACAAACTATCAAAAGAAAGAAAAACTCAAGTTCTTCATTTCTTTATTAACTTCAAAACCTTCATTCCTTTAGTAACTCTATTTCCATTTTATATCCTATGCCTAAACTGTACTAGTTTTGCCCTTCCTTATTACCGTGAATAATGACTCTCTTCTATCTCCTAAATAAGACATTGATTAAAAAAACAAGCAAACAAAAACCCTCATCTTTCCTTTTTGTGCAAAAAGAGCTAAGAGTCTCTACTTCTCTCCAAGTCATCTCACTGGAAAGAAGGCTTTTCATGCCCCAGTGCTTTAAAGGTTTTACACAATTGTTTGCTAAGTTCACTCATTTTCCCCATCCAGGAAAAAAATCTGTTTATGTTCCTTTCATATTAATGCTTCAGACAGGAAATTAGATGACGAAATTCAGTGAAATGAGCAAGCATTTGCATTCCTTTGGCCAGACTCTGGCCAGACTTCTGGTTAGAAGCAAGGGCTGGGAACATAATGGGCACAAAGGGAGTCACTGGGCAGTAAAACTTCTGGCTTATCGTCTTACCCAGGCTGACTTCACTGGACGGAGTGGAAAGCAGGGTAACAATATACCAAATTTTCCACTGCACTGCTTGCAACTGATGGGAAAAAGATGTCAGGCAAACATTGCAGAGTTGAAGGCACAGTGTTGTATTTTGATTTTTGTCATTTTTTTTTTGCTGTTGTTATTTTTTAAAAAAATCCATAATAGGCAGAAATGAATTATAAATGCCTAAAGATTAGGAAAAATATGAATTCTACTATCATTAGTTTTACAATATCCCAACTCCAACAATTTGCATTTGTACCTGTATGAGAGAAGGCAGAAAGAATGGTAGTTCAAATAGCAAAAGAATTAAGACATGAGGAAGCAAATTTTGCTTAGAGGTGGTTTTCCTCCACAGCGTAATCAGAAACAGAAAAAGGAATTACACCATTAAAAAAGATAAGGAATCAATAAAAAATACAGTATTTTTAAAATTTTTCATATATTCTTTTTTTTTTAAAAAAAGCCCTTTCTTTTTTTTCTTTTTTTTTAATTTTTATTTGTTTATTTATTATGTATACAACATTCTGCCTTGATGTATGCCCGCACGCCAGAGGAGGGCGCCAGATCTCAGTACAGATGGTTGTGAGCCACCATGTGGTTGCTGGGAATTGAACTCAGGACCTCTGGAAGAACAGCCAGTGCTCTTAACCTCTGAGCCATCTCTCCAGCCCAAATTTTTCATATATTCTTTGAGAATTTCAGATAAATACAACTCATACCCACACAACTTGGACTTTTCCTGAAGTGTCCCAAAGCATCCTCCTAACTTCATGTCCCTTTATTTGTATTAACCCACTGAATCCAATTAGTGCCATTTATATGTACGTGGTTCTTGTGTTGTTCACTGAAAATGTGCAGCATACAGGAGCTACACTCCTGAGGAAAAATCCTCTTCCAGAAGCCATCAACTGCTAAGATCCTCCACAAGAGCTAAGATCTTGTCAGCCCCTCCCATTCACGCTGGAATGTTGACTGGCTTGATTTTTATGCTGGTGTCAAGCAGGTAACCACAGTTCACGAGAGGAATGGCTGTCACATGTAGAAGGTATTAATCATGGCATGTAAATAATAATAAAGATGCAAGTATCTACATATATGTGTATGTATACATGCATGCTTGGTTCTTCGCCCACTGTTTCTAACCCTGTGATTCTGTGAAAACAGGAAACTGGAACACGCATGTAAGGAATCAATGGGAGCAAGAGGGTCCCACAGCAATACTCTGTCCTTGGATGATTCTCAAAACTGTAGCCATCCATCTGATAAATAAGCCCCAATGCTAACTCTGGGGTGGGCGGAGCTCTGAGCAGCAGGGGCAACCGTGAAACAAACAGAGACAGACCTGCCCTTCAAACCTCCAACAGAAATGCTGCTTTGGGCTCCACCTTCCATTCGCACGTCTGAAGCCAAGGTCATTTTCTTTGATCCCCAAACTACTCCGTTTCACTGCTCCCTCTCTGTGCTAGTTAGTTGTTTGTTAGCCTGACACAAACTAGAGCCCCCGGTGCAAAGGAAACCCTAACTGAGAACGCCTCCATAAGATTCGCCTGGAAGTAGACCTGTGGAAGGGTTCTCCAGTAATGACTGATGTGGGAGGGCCTAGGCCACTGTGGGCAGTGTCACCCTGAGCAGGTGGTCCTGGGAGGTAAAGAAAGCGAGCTGAGTAAACTTGGGTGTAAGCCAGAAAGCAGCTTCCTCCATCAGCCCCTGCCCTGAATTCCTGCCCAGACTCCCCTTAATGATGGAACTGAATCTGGAAGCTTAAGCCAAACCCCTTCCGCCCCAAGTTGCTTTGTGGTCATGGTATTTATCACAGCAAAAGAAGGCAAACTAGAACACTGTCCCACTTAGCATACTCATTTGTCTTGGCCATTACGTGTTTTAGAAAGGGTCTTCTTTAGAACCCATATGCTGGCTATGAATCCTCTATGTAGCACAGACTGATCTCAAATCACCATACCCCTGCCTCCTAAGTTCTAGGATTTCAAGTAGACAACATCATGCCCAACTGGACCGCTAACTTACAAGTCAGGTAAATCTAACCTCTCCTTCATTTCCACCTCTACAAACATTTTTTAGAATTGCACAAGAGACCTGGTCACCAAACCTCAAAAAGTTTCTTCCTTCTTCTCATTTCCTCCAACACTTGCTCATGAAGCTAATCACCCCGTGTCTACATTGTTACAAGAACCTTCTGAAGGCTTTAGGGTTCTGTTCTGAAGTTGCTAAAATCTTGAATGCCCTGCAGCTAAGTTTGCCAAGAAAGTATCCATGAAACAAAAGGCCTTTTAAAAAATAGTCAGAACTTCTTACAAGTTTACAAGTAGTGCCTCTTCTTGTTAAGTAGCTACATTGGGATTTAAGAGACACATTGAAAGCCCCTTGACACTGTATTAACTGCCAGTCGTATTAAAAGCTTTTGCCCCAAACTGCCTTAATTAGTCACAGAATTCTGGTAGCTTCTTTGTAACAACAGGAGTCTATAATGCCTGTAGTTAAACATATCCTCAATTAACTAAAGGAATGAAATTCCCCTATATGTTAGTCAGGGTTCTCAAGAGGAACACGATTGAGAGGGGCTTACAGGCTGTGGTCTACCTACTCCAACAATGTCTACCAACACAAGGTCCAAGAATCCAGTTTGCTCAATCCATGAGGCTTGATGTCTCGGTTGGTCTTCATCATATACCAGAATCACGAAAAATAGGCTCTAATGCCAGTGAAGGGAAGGATTGTCATTGAGAGTGAGGGCAAGCAGGCAGAGAGAGAAAGCTTCCTTCTTCCACATCCCTTATACTGGCTGCTACCAGAAGGTGTGGCCCATATTAAAGGCAGAGCTTCCCACCTCAAAAGATCTGGATTCCCACTTCAAATGATTTAATTAAGAAAAAAATATACCCAGCCACTTGGATTTTTGTTAATTCCGGATATAGCCAAGAATAGCCATAGACGGGCAGTGGTGGCCCACACCTTTAATCCCAGCACTTGGGAGGCAGAGGCAGGCGGATCTCTGTGAGTTCGATGCCAGCCTGGTCTACAAGAGCTAGTTCCAGGACTGGCTCCAAAGCAACACAAAGAAACACTGTCTTAAAAAAACAAACAAACAAAAAAAAAAAAAACAAAGAAAGAAAAAAAATAGCCACCACATCCTACAACAGTAAAGTCATGAAAGACACCATGAAAATCCTGTAAGATACAGGCCTTGACTCTAGCTCTGGTAGTACTCAAATTCACTGGATCCATTTTGATTCCAGCCACCTTCTGAACAAAATGTAATTGTGTACTGCCCCAAGTAATACATTCAGAATGAGGCTACTAATGGCATCAAGTGATTTTTTGGGGGGAGGGGTACAGGTCAGTAGTGACTTCCCAATATTGAATTCATAAGGGATATTATGGGCTCTTAATGTGCACAATTCATGAGTTTTGAACAAAGCAAGAAAACAGAATTCAGGTTTCTAACTTGAGGAAACACAATCATCAATAATGGAATAAACTACAGACACCATGTACCTCATGAGACACACTGAGAACAGAATGTCACCTTTACAGTATTACTGTCTAAAATTACCAATCCATGTCTACTTATGAAGAAAGTACCAGGTAAATCTTGACCTTTCCCTTCCTTCTCTTTGTTCCCTAGGTTGTAATGTAACCAGATCAGCTCCAGTGCACACTCCTACCATGATATGCCTCCTCGCAACCCAAAAGCAATGAGGCAAACAGCACAGACTGGAGACTTCCAAACTGTGAGCCAAAGCAACCTTTTCTCTTCATAAGTTAGTGATCTCGGCGATTTGTCAGAAACAAAAAGCCAACACAGTCCCCAGCTTACAATATTTCAGTTTAATGATGTTGGGACGCTACAGTGAGTGGCACAAATCCATATTCCCAGTGTTGGTCCTAGCCTAGGAGTGTGCCATCAAGCACTCACTGGAGATGCTGAGCATTGACAAAGAGCCACAGCTCCCCGTCAGTCAGTTGTACAGTCGTGAGGGAAATAACTGACACTCTGCAACATGCTGTGCTGTTAAGTAGTGATACTTGGCGGGCTGGATTATTCAGTGCAGTTTTGACTTATCCTGAGTTTCCCAGTATGTAAGGACATCATGAGTAGGGAGCATCAATAGGTCCTTCTTTGAAAAACTAGAACTAGAATCAACATTTCACCCAGCACTAGGGAGGCACAGACAGGCAAATGTCTGAGTCTGAGGTGGGCGTGGTCTCTATAGCAATTTCCAGGACACCAGAGCTACAGTGATTGGCACCTAGGAATTGAAAGGGCGAGGGGAAAAAGAAGAAAGAGGGAAGAAGGTAGTGCTGGTGGTGATAGCAGCCTTAGTTAGCGTTTGTGGTGGTGGTGACGGGGTGAAGTCATCAAAAAGCGGTCATGGCTGCTCTCCTGGGTGAGATTACAGTGGGGCCCAGGTTAGAAAAGCATATTAAACAATTCCAAGGCTGTGATATAATCGAGTAATAATCTGACTGGTGGAAAACTCTACAATGCAAATAGATCACGTGGGTCTTTCTTGGCACAAAAAGATACTGTCAGCAGGGGTGGGGAGGATGAAAGGAAGGGAGGAGAGGAACTGGAATCAAAGAGCCCAAACTTGACAAGTGCCTAGATGGCAAAGCAGGAGAGAGGTGGAGCCTAGGTCCAGCTCCTGACTGTGCAGCAAGCTAGGCAATGCAGCCTGACACAAGAGCACAGGGCATGAGCAAGAATATGGTTAGAAAAATGGAGTCTCTTCTGGGGGACTCACAGGAAGGGACACCAGGGAATATTACAGAAGGAAGTCTTGAAAGTGACAGGAAAAATTACACTGTGCAATCCCCAGATTAAATAACCCAAACCAAAGAGATGCCATCTTATTCTTACCTGAGAGCCAATTTCAAGAGATAATCTGTCTTTAGGGGCATTCCCAAAAGTCACATAGATTTCACAGTGTAACTGTTCTATTATATTCCATACTGTGACTATTTACTGTATAAATGGGAATGAGGACAGCTCTTAACATGTCTATTAAATCTAAAACTTTAATTCACCTGCCAGGAAAGTCAGGGACATTAGTCAGATTCTTACTCTACTTGAAGACATTATTTTATTAGAGGTAAAAAGAAATCAATATAAACTCTCATTGTCTAGATTTCAAGACATGCAACTTTGTCTTACTCCTCAGAATTGTCAGAAACAACACAACAAACACTACCTGTGTTAATTAAACTGTTTATGGCATACATACATACACACATATATATATACATACATATATGTACATACACACAGACAGGCATATAGGTTCAAATATGAAATGTCCCCATGTCCCCCACAAGTCACTATATTTGAGCACATGGTCCTAAATGGTGGTGCTGTTTGGGGGAATTGTGAAATCTTTAGGAGGTGGGGCCTGGCTGGGAGAGGAAGGCCAGTACAAGCAGGGCCTCAGAAAGCACAGTCCTGTTTCTGGTCCCATCTCTGGCTTGCTCTATCTTGAAACTTTTCATTCCTTTATCTTGACTACAGACAACTCAGCATTCCACACAGTTCATAGTGTATGTTCATGCTGGAGTCTTCCTTAACAGTCAGAGGGAGTCAATACCACTCCTCTCCACAGTGGTCATGTTCAATCTGCTCCTGAATCCATTTCTAGAGCTAGTATCTACAGAGCCCATGTGCAGGATGCAGAGTTCACATGACAAATTCTTAACTTTGGTGTGATGCTGGCATTCCAGCTCCAACATCAGGTTTGCTCACACTGGTGCTCTCCTCCAGGACAGACTGCACTGAGGTGTAGTCTCCACCCACGGATGTTATCGTAAGCAGAACAATGTTCCCTCGGCTATACCTCAAAACATCCACAGCCAGTTACAAGATCAGCGTTTTGTCAACTTGACACCAGCTAGGGTCATCTTGGACCTGGGACTCTCAATTGAAAGAAGAACCCCGCTAAAAGAATGTAGGAACTCGGGGGCTGGAGAGATGGCTCAGAGGTTAAGAGCATTGCCTGCTTTTCCAAAGGTCATGAGTTCAATTCCCAGCAACCACATGGTGGCTCACAACCATCTGTAATGGGGTTTGGTGCCCTCTTCTGGCCCTCAAGCATATACACAGACAGAATATTGTATACATAATAAATAAATAATTTAAAAAAAAAAAAAAGAATGTAGGAACTCTGTGGGTCATTTTCTTGATTAAAGATTGGTATTAGAGGGCGCAGCCCACCGTGAACAGTGCCCCACTGGGCAGGTGATTCAGGGCTGTATAAGAAAACAAGCTGAACAAGCCAAGAGAATGCATGAATGCAAGCCAGTAGGTAGCCTTCTTCCAAGACCTCTACTTCGGTTCCTGCCTCCAGGTTCCTGCTCTGACTTCCCTCAGTGATGGGTTGACTGGGACATCTAAGCCAAATTAAACCCTTTCCTCTCCAAGTTGCTTTTCACTGTGGTGTTTCATCACAGCAACAGAAACCAAACTCACACAGCTACCTCACATGCAGAACTCCGCAGACAGGATTCAGGATCTTGCCACTGAAACTTGATTATGCATATCCCCAATTATGCAAACAGGCCTGATTTAACCAAAGGTTACCTGGGAGATGAGAACTAGGGACGGCATAGTCACAGAAAAGATTACAGCACCAACAAAAGCTGGAAGGATGGCAATGCTGGGAAAGACCACAAGTTAAGGAACACAGACAACTGCAACAAGTTCAAGGTGTCAAGGAATGGATTCCCTCTTAGAAACTCCAGGAAGAACATGGCTCTGCAACCACCTTGAACTTATCCCATTAAAACTCACTTCAGGCTCTCCCTCTCCAAAACTGCAAGAGAATACAGTTTATATTGCATTAAGTCAAAAAGATTGTGTTAATCTGTTAGAGCAGCCATAGGAAGCTAACAGTGTCCTCATATGCCACAGTATATATTATAATACCTTGAATGCAAGTCAAGCAGGATGTTTTTCAGACCTACAGAATCAGAATGGAGTAAGTGCTTTAATAAAAGCATTTAAAGCATCTAGGAGCAAACATTATTAAGAGTGCTACTAGTAAAAATTTACCCTTATCATCTTATTGTAATGAGACAGACAGCTCCCCAATCTGCCCCAAAGAAGTCACAGAACTTCAGTATCCTTTTTACAGACTGTTCCTCGCCTAGCATATGAAGGCTTTCTCTGCTGGGAAAGCATCAATGATTCTGCAAAGGCAAACCAGAATTTAAAGAGTTTTTAAACCTCTTATTGCCAACCAAAACCTATAACCCAGGCACATTTTCCTAGTGTTATTTACTTCCAATATCACTCACCACTTGGTTGAATTTTAGTCTGCATAGCTGCTGAGGAATGATAAGCCAGCAATCGGCTCAATGGCTCCCATGTATCTTAAGGAGCACAATTCCTAAGACGTCGCACAGCCAACCCCTACTGCATCTGTGCCTGCCCACGGCCGGTGTTTCATAGGGGTTCAGGAACTAAATGTGTCATTCCATCTTCATCCTACATCTAGCTAACCAGTTAGAATGCACGGCAGTGCGCTTCTGGCTCCTTAACGGCTGCAGGTCTCAGCTAAGTCCGGGGACTACCGCAGGGCCCCTGAAGAGCCCTTGTCCCGAAGCTCAGGAGAGAAGTCCAAAAAAAGGCCCTGGTGCATGGCTGTGACCCAGTGCTCATTGACACCTGACCGCAGAAAACCAAGTCACGTTCTTAAGCCTGACCATTCTGCATTGCCAGGATCTCGTAAAATCACAGTACCACAATTGTACTCTAAACCTTTGGTCTAAAAGTACTTCCCTTCTGTCTTCCTGACCAGAACCATATGAATGTTACTTAATCCCCAAAGCAGTCTAGAGCCACACAACAGGACTTCTTTTGTTCCAGACTCTCAAAACCTCTTTGTAATGCATCCCCATATTACAAGAGAGCCACAGCCTCCTGAGCCACACCCACAAGAAGTGAGGACTTATCTCCTGGGGCAGCCTCCTGGTTGTGAAGCTGGTTTGGTTTGCTCCACCCCCTTCCACCCTACCCTCATCTCTACCTCCATATCACTGCTTCTGTTTGTTCTGGCTTTAGGAGCCATATACCCCTGGTAATGTGTCTGTACCTAAAGGTTTTCCCATCCTCTATACAGGAGTGTCTAGACCACGGTTGATCTATTCCAAGCCTTGGAGAAGACAGTGGAGAACACACAAAGGCCTTTGCGGTCTTTGAGTAACTTTGACTTCATTGAGTTTTTCAATGCTTAAGGTTGCAGAGAGCATCACCCCTGTACAACACATTTACTTTTATTTCTTGTATCTGTTCAATTTATGCTCCATTTTGGACCTGCTAACTTCAGATTAAGAATGCCTAATATAAAATACATGGCGTTTTGTTCTTTCATTTTAAATGCCATTTGGCAGTATGTTAAAAGCATTTAGGAAAAACCTTAGCCACGTAATCCTGTTTTTATCTACAAACTAGCTTGCACCTTTTAAATGCCTATCCCCTCTCTGCTTTACTTGGAATTTAGCATTTTCTTTCCATAGGAACTACGAAAGTTTTGTTGGCATATGCTCTTTGTCTACAACTAATCCTAATCTTTTTCCCCCTCACCATGTTAGTCTACTTTGCCACAACACTAGCACAGAAGAGTGTCTCGCACAATAGAAATTTTCTCACGGTACTGGAGGTGAGAAATCCTGCATCAGGATGCTAACAACGGTCAGGTTCTGGGGAAGACTCTGCTCAGAGGCCGACAACAGTCAAACTCCGGGGAAAACTGCTTTGACTTACCTTACAGAGGGCGGCCTTTTTGCCAACATTCACACGGCAGACAATAAGACAGGAAGCAAGCCTCCTGGCGTCTCTTTCTACAGGGGAAAATCTTCCAAAGACCCCATCCTCACGCCCTCATATACACCCAGGCATCTCTCAGTGTCCCATGTCCAGTGCCATTACACTGACGATGAAAGTTTTAGTATACAAATTCTTCAGGGGATAGATTCCAAATCACAGCACTTCCGTCTAGGGGTCTTCAGATGAATCCACAGGCAGCTCTTCTTCACTGAGCAAGCAGAGATGAACAGCAGCAGGGACTCAGGCCCAGTCTAAATGCTAGCTATTTACATGCAGATACACAGAATGTCTGTTACTGGCAGTCCCGTTACTCCCAGACCCTAACTGTAAATGACTAAGTACACCTTCATCTTCTGGAGGAACATTCTAGGACCCTCAATGAGTTTCTGAAACTTCAGATAGCAACAAATGTGCCTGTATGTGGCATATTTATCTTGTGTATACATTCTTATGGCAAAGCTTAATTCATAAATTAGAATAGCAAGCAATTAATAAACAAATAATAAAATAGAATGACTCAATAGGATAAATACACTGGGGTAAAACTGCCCACATCACTAGCTTGGTGCCCTTCAGGCTACTGTCAAAATAAAGATCACTTGATCATAAGCAATATGATACTGTGACAGATCTGGAAACAATGACAGCCACTAAATGACCCTAGTGAGCAGAGAGAGTGTACACACAGCATACAGACCAGACCTAAAGGAGTTCGGACACTATAGGAGAGAGCAAGGCAACACAAGCTTTCATTTTGCTGCTAAGAACAGCATGCAATTTTAAACTTCTTTCTGGAATTTTCCATCTAGTATCTTTGGACTTACACTCTGCTGTGTTGACTCACCGCAGCAGCCATGGAGATGTGACACTCAGACTTCCCTTCCAGAGAAGCACAGTTGATTGTCAGCTCCCAGCAGCCACTTGGGACTCACCACGGATTTTCGTGCTGAGCTGTGGATCTGCCAGTGCCTAAGGGTAAGAGGTCTGAAGTCGGGCTTTTTCCTGCCAACCTGGGGTTTCTATAACACATAACTTTGCTCAGGGAAGCCCCACCCAGCCAGCCACAACCTCCTCATAACTGCACAACGGGCTAGAATCTACTCTATCTCCCCGCCCTTTTTCCTCCCTGTTTTACTTTTATAGATGTGCAATGAGCAGAGGTTCTCTCTGCCGTCTGCTGGTCCCCATTATGATCTCAATCTGAAATGTCCCAACAGGCTCGGGTGCTGAACACATAAGCCTTCGGCTGTAGACATTATGTGTATGTTCGAGAGACTTCAGAAGGTGGAGCACCACAGAAGGAGGTCAATGGGTAGCTTTTCCTCCTTTAAGATCTCTTCTCAGATACGTAGCCACAACAAAAACAAAACTGATAAACTCCCACACCAATATTCCCCCAACTCATTTTTGTACGTCAAATCCAAACGTGCAATTTGCTTCTCAGAAGAGCAAAAACTATACAGCAAGTAATTCCATATAATACCAAAGGGCTCATGTAGCTCCCAAGTCAACGATACATCTTTCTGGGGACAAATATCCACCTGTGATATGCAACTAACCAAGGGGTAGAATAACTGGTCTCATAAAGTAAAACTGAGACTAAAAGAAGGTGGGGCTCACTTTAACTCAACGCCCGTGCATCTGCCGTGTGTCAGGCGCCATACAATGTGCACAAAAGATGTGCAGGCAAACACAAGATGACAGTCTCCTCTTCTCAGAAAGCCTGGGGACAATCTGAATGCTTATCTTTTCCTTGGCATTCCTTAAGTTCTTTATATACATATCTTCTGTTTGTGCATATATATATATATGTGTGTGTGTATAAAGATATATAGCATATCTTTGTGTGTGTGTGTGTGTGAAAACTGGGTGAGAAAAAAATGACTTCAGGTAACTCTTCTAAAATCTTTACTTAAAACATAATTTGACATCATAAGTAAACATGGTATCTCCTGACTACAGTCTCAGAATCCCCTCCTTAGACCGTAAACTAAAAATGCCGAGACATTTTGTCACTGAATCTTAAGATCTTTTAAAAAGACTTGCTCGGTGGTCACCCGCAGAGACGCCTTCCCATACTCCTGAAGAAAGTGGAGTGAGGCCACAGTCTATTCGCCCAGCCTTGTAACAAAAACAAACCCCCAATCATTTTATTGCTTTTCTTTTTATTTTTTCTTATTGTTGCATTGTGAAATACAGAGTAAAGGGGAAATACAGTTTACAGAATAGGATAAATTGTACATGAATTCCAGTCAAGCTACAAACTAGTGTTGTTGGTTTGTCTTTACTCTTTTGACTCTTTGGACTCTTGGCTTTTTTAGGGGCCCCACCACCCAGCTCCCGAATAAATCACACACGGAGACTTAATATTTCCTATGAATGCCCAGCCTTAGCTTGGCTTATTTCTAGCTAGCTTTTCTTAACTTAAATTATCCCAACTACCTTTTGCCTCTGGGCTGTTTTCTTTTCTTACTTCTGTATATCTTAGTTTAACTCTTACTCTGTGGCTGGCTGGGTGGCCCCTAGCATCCTCCTCTCCTTATTCTATCTTGCTCCTCTTTTTCTTGCTCCTCTTCCTACCCCTATTCCCCCCACTCCAGAGTTCTCTTTCTGTCTATTCTCTCTGCCTGCCAGCCCCGCCTGTGCTTGCTCCTGCCTTGCGACTGGCCGTTCAGCTCTATCAGGTGTTTTAGGCAGGCAAAGAATCACAGCTTCCCAGGGTTAAACAAATGCAGCATAAACAAAAGCAACGCTTCTTTACATGGTTAAACAAACAGTCTAAAGCATAAACAAATGTAACACAGCTTGAAATAATACCCCACAACAAACTAGAGCATTACTACGTCTTTATATAAAGCTCATTTCCTTCCCCACCCCCTTAAGAGGTTCAACCTTACACCTTCGACGTTTTAGTCTAGATAAACCTCAGACATTACAATCATCCTGTTAGATGTACGTAGCAATCTCCTGGCTTAGAGTCACTAGATGCCGATAGTCTCTCCTCATTACTCCAAGTGGTGACAACCAAAAATATCCCTTATATGTTGCCACGGATCCCTGTAGAGCAAAGTAGCTGTTGAGAACTGCTGCCTTAGAGACAACCACAAGCTGAACTTTGCTTGAAGTTTATACGAGTACATGGACTTTTCTATGACTTCTTCCTCTCAGCATGTTTACGAGATGCACCTATGGCGTGCTGTGCCTATATTGTCTTTGCTGCTGTCGGGTGAACTACTGTAGAGATTTTAATGAGAATGCCCCCCATAAAGTCTCAAGTTTGAATAACTGGTCCCTTGATGGTGGAACTGTTTGGGAAGGATTAGGGGGTGTGGTCTTGTTACAGGAAGTGTGTCACTGGGGGCAGGCTCCAAGAACTCCAAAGCCCACACCATTCCCAGTTAGCTCTCTCTGCTTCATGCTTGTGGTCAAGATGGGAGCTCATAGCTACTGCTCCCGTGCCATGCATGCCTGCCTGCTGCCATGCTCACTGCCATGATGGTCACGGGCTCTACCCACCGGAACTGTAAGCCCCAAATTAAACACTTTCTTTTATAAGTTGCCTCAGTCATGATGTTTCATCACAGCAGTAGACACGTAACTAAGACAAATACTAATGAAAATTCCATGATTCATTTAATCTGGTTTATTACAGACGGATAGTTTTATACTTTTGATACTTTGCATCTATGAATACTTCCACTAAAACCACTCCCTACATAGGCCTTGTAGATAATTTCTTTAAGGCTTTATTTACCTAAGAGCAGAATTACTTACAGAAGATACTCATGTTTGAGAGTATTATATTCCAAAAGTGGGCAGTGGAGGACAATTCCCAGCATACCACATGTTCTTCAACACGTAGGCCTTCACTGACTTATTTTCTTAATGGCATTTGGTACTATGAGATATGCTTTGCTACCATACAAACAGCACTTCCCCAAACAGCAAATGAGACCTGGCTATACTCAGACACGCTCTGTATGAATAAAATGGGACTAGGAGAGCACAACTAAATGTTTGTACCCAAGAACTGGCTTCATTCCCCTTGCTGTCATTCTCTTCTTTGATGAAAATATGCTCTATTTGGATATCTGCTTCGTGAGCAAGTGACTGAATTTCTTCCCTCTATCTGCTTTTTCCTAGGCTAGATCATAGGAGAGACAAGGATAACAAAACATGGGGAATGCCGTGTTGTCCTGAACGCTTAAGCAGACACTCCATTTTCAACTGCAAAAGCATCATTTGAAGAATGTGATTTATGCTGGGCAATGGAAGCACATGTCTTTAATCCAGCACTCGGGAGGAAGAGGCAGTTAGATCTCTGTGAGTATGAAACCAGCCTGGTCTATCTACAGAGTCAGTTCCAGGCCAGCCAGAAGGACTAAGTGTTGCACAGAGAAGACCTATCTTGCAAAACTTAGAAAAAAAGAATGTGACTCATGGTGTTTTAATCACATTTGTTTTAGGTATCATTCTTATAACCAATTTCAGTGCTAAAGTCTTTGACATAGTTTATATGTAAAGATGGATCACATGGGTGTGTGCACATGTGCACGTGGGTGTGCACATGTGCATGCAGGTGCTGCGAGAGGCCAGTTGGTGTCTGCTATATTCCACAATGGCTCTCCATCTTTTTATTCCTTCACTTTCACTGACCTGAAGCAGAGGTTATGTCTCCTTTTGTAAGATTCATTCATTTTTATTTTATGGATGTTTGTGTTCATGTAGATCTGTACACCATGTGCATGTAGTCCCTGTAAAGGCCAGGAGAGGGTGTCGGATCCCCTGGAACTAACTGTGAGTCACCACGTGAGTGCTAGGAATTGAATCCAGGTCCTCTAAAAGATTAGCCAGTGCTCTTAACCACTGTACGTAATCTCTCATCTCATTTTACCTCACCTCTCATCCCTCCACCTTATTGTTTTGAGACAGGACCCCTCACTGAACCTGAAGCTCACTGACTGGCGAGGCAGGCTGTCCTAAACCTCCCTCCCTCGGTGCTGGGATTACAGGTACCGAATCTCACAACTGAACTCAGGTCCTCAAACTTGCACAGCGGTGACTTTACTGAATGAGCCATCATCCCCCCAGCCCCTCTGACACAGTTTTAATTAGCGCTTGTTTTAGTTCCGTTTTCATTAGATGGTAAGTGCCTACAATCCTTGTAACGGACGGAAGGAAACCAGTACCAAGGAAACATCCATTCACAGAACGCACTGAAAGGGCTCAAGTTTGAGAGGCTGAAGTCCTTGATCTCACGATTATACACTGGCTATCTCATCATCAATGTGTGACGCACAGACACCGTCCCAAATCAAGATTAAGTTCCCAAAACTCATGCCCATCCCCAAACTGTACACACTGAAAAAGCTCTGCCTTTTTTTTTAAGCTGGATATTTTTAGTACACTAAATTGGTACACAGTCAAAACAACCCTAGTTTTATAGAGTTTAACATTGCTATCATGGCTTACTGTTGTCAAGTAAAAGCTTCTCCACAGGTTTACAGTGCCACAAATTTCACCTTGGGTGGTTGCATTTGCTGTACCACAGAAGACGCGGGTAGAGGGCTCCTGAGATTCCCATGGTGGTGAAAATAACTTTGAAAATTGACTCATTCTGAAAGCCAACCAGTCATACCAAGCTAATTCTAACAAAGACTCCCATAATTCAGTATGAGGGGAAGTTGGTAAGAAAGATTGGAAAGTCAAAGACTAATTGGGTATAGATATTTAAATAAACAGAATGGAAAATCGAACTGAGATGATAACTGATTGGATAAAGTCACTGACTCAACAGAACTTTCCAAACATTCCCTGGTACTATTATTAAAATAAATGGCAGGTCATTTACCGTTAGCAATCACTTAGTAGTAAGTTATCATTATCATAAACTGCAGTACTACTAGGCATATTTCTAATGAATGCATGACTGAGCTATCCTGGGGCAATGCCACTGGTTTCCTCAAGCCAGAAAGCCGAAAATGCTCATGAACTTGGCCAACATCCATTCTTTCCATCTATCTTTGGAAATTATTCAGTGCTACACCTTTGTAACATAATAGTTATTTAATAACCCAGTAGGCTGGAAAAAAAGTCATTTTTCCCTATTGAAAATATTAATTGTATTCCACCCAAATAAAAGACTGTTTGCCAGCCTTCCTTGGAGGCAGGAGTCATGTGACTAAGCCTGGAAATGAAATACAACTGAAAGATGAATAGGAAAATTACTCTCTAGCCTCCCCCGTGTCCTTTCTTCTCTTCTGTTCTACTTCTGCTCTCTGTAGCTGACATCTACTCTCCGGTGACAATCCTGACTTGCAATGGGCACACAGACAATGACAAATACACAAGGCTGAGTGAGCCTGAAGAAGACAATGGCAGGAGATACTATGCCTCTATCGTCCAGACTTTGGGCAGTAACCAGGAAAATACTTCTACCTTGTTTAAGGACTTCTGTACACATCTCTCAGCCCAGCCCAACCCAAATTGATACGGAGCAATGTTTGAGTTTTAAGCAGTAAGTCCATGAGGTAGGACAGGCGGCTTAGCTCTTAAGAGAGCTTCCTATTTGGGAGGCTCACAGATGCCTTTAATTTCAGCTCCAGGGGATCTAATGTAGGTCCATATGCGCACACACGCACGCACACAGGCACACACCATACACATAAATAAATCCTTTAAAAAGTATGTGCTCTAGTGTGGTGGGAATGAGAAACAGCCCCCATAGGCTTGTGAATCGAACACTTAATCCCCAGCAGTTGTATTTGGGAAGGTGATGGAATCACTGGGTGGGAGAAGCCTGGCTAGAGGAAGTACATCGTAGGGTCAGGCTCCCATGGTTTACAGCACGGTTCCACTTCCTCTCTGCTTCCTGTGCATGACAATACGATTCGCCAGATGCCTGCTCCTGCGGCTACCTTTCCTTGACTGTTGCCATGCATTCTCCACCATCAGGGACTCCGTCTCTCCAGCACCTTAAGCCAAAGTCTACCCTTTTCTCCCCTAACTTGTTTTTATCAGGGTGTTTTTATCACAGCAGCAGAAAAGCAATCAGTCTGTCCCCAAACCACAAGAAAGGATGGCAGCATTCATCAGTAAACTCTTAACGTGCTGTGTCTTTTAGAGAGAAATAGTTCATCTTGGGCCAGGGAGAACCTACTTTCCACCCCCTTCCTTCTCACAGCCCCCTAAAGTCCAAGTGCTGCTACTGCAACTGCCAAAACTATCCAGAAAAACCTCAGCATCCTTCAGGTACTGTTTTCCTGAGTCGCGAGGGCCATTACTTCATTCTTCTCTCTCTAACCTGTAATCCTCATAAATACTGCCAAACCCTGGAACGTCCTACCTCAGCCCAGTGACTGTCCACCACTCAGACCCCAACCTTACCCTAACAACGGTATTTTCGGACGGCCTCTTCCCTCTAATTAGTGCGAGGTGGATATAAAGAGGCACTTGAAAGCCAAGCATCCTTTAATCGTGGGATAGCAACCGCCAGTAAATTTGACATGATTCTACCTCATGTTCTTCCCTGCTCAGGACTGTTTGAAAAGACACCGTAAATCTCTGGAGCAGAAAACAGCTCGGAATAAAGAATTGTGCACGTAATTATTTCCAACAAGAGACAGAAGAGCTGGATAAACTCTGACCATGGAGCCCCAAAGTCATTGTCCACAAATCCACACCTGGTCTGAACAGGGGAAGAACTAAGGAACATTATTTCAAAAAAACAATCACATCTTCTTTGCTATTCAAACCAAGGAAAGTGTGGGGCTTGAGGAGGGGGAGACAGATTGTCAAAAACAAACCACAGATGGGTTCAAATATGTTGAGATAGGTCTACTTAAAAGTGTGCAAAAGAGAAATACAGAAAAAAAAATCAAATTAATGTGATTACTTAATCTTTCCGTTGTTTTCCTTAAGAAATTTTACAGGTGTCTCAGGGTTTCTATTGCTGTGAAGATACATCATGACCACAGCAACACTTATAAAGGAGAAACATCTTATTGGGGTGGCTTACAGTTCAGAGGTTCAGTCCATTATCATCATGGCAGGGAGCATGGTAGCATGCAGCAGACATGGTGCTGGAGAAGCAGCTGAGAGTCCTACATCTTCCATGCAACAGGAAGTTGACTGTAACACTGGGAGTAGCTTGAGCATAGGAAACCTCAAAGCCTGCCCTCACAGTGACACACTTCCTTCAACAAGGCCATACTGACTCTGACAAAGCCACACCTCTCCTAATAGTGTCACTACCTGTTAGATTATGGGGGCCAATTACACACAAACTAACACAAAAGGTAACCATGAAAAGAGTGGAAGAAAAAACTTCAACAAGATGACAGAAAACAAAAGCGATTTAGCATATAGTACAAAAACAATCTGATGTTAAAATATAATTTCAGTTCTATCAAGGGATGAAAAACCAATGTTTTTAAGAGAGCTGCTTTTTAAATGTTTAACATAATGGCCAGTTCTATTTTTGATGTTCTATGCAGTCCTTCATCTTGATATCAAGCAAGATGGCCTTCCTTTACTGTCCCCTCTGTAATTGTGCTGGTTGCAATAATACAAAGCTAGCAGAGCCAAGCCCAGAGTCCTGGAAATAAGATGGGAAAACTGGTAAAACAAGAAAGCAGGAGTGAGCAAAAAGCCCTTGGGATGGGGCCCAGGCTTGGGACACCTGTTTCCAAATACAGTCGTCTAATTAGGCATTTTCTCACATGGGCATCTCTGCACATACAGATGGGCTGGAGGCAAAGATACAAGGCGGCATGCGGGTTGGCAAGGGAAGAGCCAAGGCTGGTTCCGAGGTACACGAGAACTCTGCAGAAGCGTGTGAATGGCACCTCTCTGAGTAAAGGTCCATCTGCCTTTCTTCAGTAACTACTCGGGATTGGGAAGGCCACCTACTTTAAAACTGGCGTGGCCTTCTGTTAGCGCTGTCATTGCAAACATTAACAGCGAATTACTTAACAACTCCCTTCATAGACTCGGAAGCTACTTCCTCACATGGAAAAATAACTTTTGGAAAAAAAAAAAAGCCTCATTACAAAATAAAATTAGGTCTCGTTTTCAAAATGTGGAGGCTTGCTCCTCAGCATGTATTCCATAGCTTCTTCAAACTGGGAAAAGAAGAATGATAATGGACCTGAAAAAATATAAAACCAAAGCCACTCATTGGCCTCTAGATTATTTTCTAAGGTGATCAGTTGTAACGAGACTACCTGCATCCTAAAAGTGTTTGTGCTTCCTAAGATGTTCACAGTTGGAATCAGGGACCTGAAATCACCAGCCTCTTGTAAAATTCACCAAGACTTGAAAGGCCACCTAGCAGACATAACCTCAGATGTGAAAACTCACCCAGCAATATAACCTAATATAGATCATATTAGAATGCATGGATTTCACTGCAGCAAAATTTTATCAAGATACCACTAAAATTTCCATGCACTGCACAGAGAAAAAGATTTTTAGCTTAAATTCTTTCCTGCTGTGGAAGATAAGAAAAGCTATGAAATTTCTGATCTTAAAGAAGAGAGAAAAATATGAAGAATATTTTAATTTAACAAACGAAAACAAGAAGAAGTAATTGCCCTGAAAACACTCCTTCACTACCTATTAGGACTGGGGCCTTAAGGTTCCACACAAAAAGCAAAGGACGGAAAGAAGCATTTGCAGACCCGACACGTGGCATTTACTTGCAGACAAGTACTAAGTATAGCCGGGCGGTGGTGGCGCACACCTTTAATCCCAGCACTCGGGAGGCAGAGGCAGGCGGATCTCTGTGAGTTCGAGACCAGCCTGGTCTACAGAGCTAGTTCCAGGACAGGCTCCAAAGCCACAGAGAAACCCTGTCTCGAAAAATCAAAAAAAAAAAAAAAAATGAAATAATACAGGAGACCAAACCCGGGAGTCATCACTCTTCCAACTCTGGACAAAAAAGTAATTTACAATTCTTATGACAGACAAATTAGAGGCATCAAGAGATTCTCTAGTCTATTGCATGGACACTTAAAACATTAAGAGACAAAAGGGGGTCCAAAGGGGAAAAACGTCCAATCCCCACAGAAGTGGCAGTCTTGGCGTGCACAGGGGAGCTGCTGGCCATGCCCACTTTACATCAGTTACTGATCTCTGGCAACTGTGGACACACTACCCAGCATCTACTCGCATTAGTACAGCAAGCATCTCCCTTAACAGCTCACCATTCTGCTGTTCCTCTGCCCATAGGCGGCACACCAGAGGTCACCTGTCCCTGCTAAGCTGGCAAAACCCAGAAAGTGATCCAGCAGGAAGAACAAGACTCACATTCTTTACCGCTTGACTTGAGCACAGGTGCTAGCACCTGACACGTGAGCAAGACTCACTTCTAAGGAGTGGAACGCATGTGACATGCGCGTGCATATCTTAAAAGAAATTACACCACTTGAGTTGACAATGCTCTCTCCAAGAACAGACAATATCTAACAAAAAAGAAAGAAAGAAAGAAAGAAAGAAAGAAAGAAAGAAAGAAAGAAAGAAAGAAAGAAAGAGAAACTTCCTTCTGAGTTGTTGGTAGTCCAAGAGACTCTAAAAGCAACAATGGCTATTGCTTTTGCCTTTGGTTACCTCCCAGAGGTTGAGGGTAAGTCCCGAATACTAAAGATGCTACAGATTTGATTGAGATGAAGGACTCGGCAGGTGCTATGCAAGCTGGCAAAGGATGGAAGCCATTAACAGATCTATCTACCCAGCCCTAACGCCTACAAACCCCAGCAATGACCAGGACGGCAACACTAGCACTCCTCTCTCAGGGGCAAACCAACCGTTGTCTAAATGGTCATAAGCCCTGCTCAAAACAAGGGAAATCACACCTGATCCTAGACACAAACTCGGCCAGTAAGGTCACAGATCTTAGAGGACCTTCCACCTCACTACGTCACCAGGATTCCTGACTGCATTATAAAGCCTACCTGATACCACAGTAAGTCTAGCTCTTCTCTCTCGCCAGAGAAACTTCTCTTTGTAGCAGACAGAGACCACTTCAGAAAAAGCACAACTGGTCAAAAATGCAGAGACCAACTGATCACAGGGTAAGGATCCAGTCCTGGTATCCATCATACAACTGTACCAAAGGCTTAGGGAACACCATGGAGGAGAGACTGTAAAAGCCACAGGACCAAGAGTGTTGTGAGACTATGCCTCCTAGAAATGACAGAGAAGCTATACCAATGATACCTCACCAATATGGCTGCCTGACCAAGACCTGAAAAGTGACAACACCAAAAGACTTGCTAACATAGAAAGGAGAAAACTCACGGGGCTCTGCCACTGGGTAACGAGCATCAAGCAACTGTTGTCTGCTGAGACAGGGAGAACTGGTCTTTCCCGGGGATGAACCCCAAAACAGGCCATCCAACACCAGGTGGTCAGCCCTGAAATCATACACAAGCAACGCTAAATGGACTCAAAAAGGTGTGTGTGTGTGTGTGCGCGTGCGTGTGCGTGTGTGTGTGTGTGCGTGCGCGTGCGCGTGCACGTCTGTGTGTGTGTGTGTGTGTGTGTGTGTGTGATAATAGTAATCAAAGAAAAAGAAGTCATCAACTTTGGAGAGAGGTGACGTGGGATGGATTGGAGGGAAGAAAGGGAGAAGATGATATAACTATATTTTGATTAAAATTTTAAAAAAAGAATGCAGGGATTAAAAAGGGAGAGCAGGGAGATAGGGAGGTAGGTGAGTGGGTAGGCAGGTGGGAAACCATCGTTCATTTCTAGCCAGACCTTGTAGCACTGTCCAGATAGGTAAAGCACTATGCACAGACTGAACAAGTTTGAAGATATTATACACGATTTCATCATTTAAGACCACTCAATGTTTTACTCTCTAATGCTCTAATACTCTAATATTTTCTATCATTCATGACTGGGAGCCTTCAATTTACCATGTACTGACCACTGGGTACTAGTGAGCATTATATGAATCATAAGGACAAAGATATTTAAGTCTCCAAAAAAAAAAGAATTTATTCTCCATTTTTTTCTCCCCTGCATTCCCCTTCATATAACCAACACAAATTTCAAGACTATTTGTTTTATTATTGTTGTTGTTCTTGTTTGGGGGTGGGTGTTTGTTTGTTATTGTTGTTTTTTAAAAGAACTTAGATATTGTCATTTAGGGGCTTTTGTTGAACTTTTCATTGAGAATGAAAACTATTAAGTCTACATTTAATTCTAATGGCCAAGTCCTTTCTATGATACTGCTACTTCTTTACTGGATCACCAGGGAGACAAATCCTCCATAATGGGAGAATAATTCTCCTATTTCAAGAAACACAAATGTTATTATTGCTCGCTTACAAAGAAAGCAATCTGGGATTCTCTTGTTTTTCTGACCATGGGGGAAAAAGACGAGTTTTAGGTAACACAGATCTAGGAAGTGACCTTAATTGACAGTTATGCTGTGGGATAATGTTCTTGTACCCTGCAAAGATTTGTCACTTGCATTAGTTTAATAAAACGCTGATTGCCCAATAGCCAGACAGGAAGTATAGGTGGGGTGACCAGACTAGGAGAATTCTGGGAAGAGGGAAGGCTCAGTCTGCAGTTGCCACCCAGACGCAGAGAACACAAGATGAGAATGCCTCATTGAGGCAAGTTCCAGGCCACGTGGCTAAACATAAATAAGAACTACAGATTACTAAATACTTACATTTCTTAATTCTAAAAATCAGAAAAAATGGTAAATAAAGATGGGATTGTATTTATATTACTTACCGTCAGAAAGACTTTACTATGATTTGAATATAAATCCTTTGTAGTCGGGTCTCAAATTAAAAAAAAAAAATCATCTCTACTTCCCAAAGTAGAATTTGGCCATAACACTATATAATCACTGAAGGGCAATTTGCCCAAAACCTAATTCTGGTTCAATCTTGATATCTAACATGGTGTCTTCAGGTTAAACAGAACATAAGGTTAAAATAGTACAGCCTCCCTAGCCCAAGAGCCTCTGTGACGATTGTATGGTTAAAAACTATATTTACTCTAAATTGCATAATGTTGGGAATTGTATGTAATATTTAAGTTGCAGTGATTATTCTAGTAATAAATGTAACACCCAGCAGAAAAAAAAATAAAGGAAGGAAGGAAGGAAGGAAGGAAGGAAGGAAGGAAGGAAGGAAGGAAGGAATATGGGCTAATTTAAGTTGTAAGAACTAGTTAATGGTAAGCCTGAGCTAGTGGGCCAAATAGTTTACAATTAATGTAAGCCTTGGGGCCGAATGCTTGTAGGACTAGGTGGGACAGAAATTTCTGTCTACACAGTTATCCATCTCACTGTCAATCACAGGCCCTCATACATGCATAGAGGAATCACATTAAAACCACTCATCAACTGGATCATATAAGAAACACCGGGAGCTCAGCAAAAAGAGTTCCCTTCTGGGCCTTGTCCACTTCACTCTCCTATCTTCAGCAAGAGCAATATTGCAGCCCTCAAGTCAGGACCCATCAACTCCTACTGAAGCCTGGAACTCAAGTCCAGATATCACCTCATCTTCAGCAGCAGGGTCTTAGCAAGCTCCCCCATCTGGGCCTGGGTTCAGAACCAATTCTCTGGGTCACTCTTTAATATGATCCCACAGATTCCACAGTATGTCTGAACAGCCATATCACCTGCTAAAGATAAATATCACCCCAATCAGTATCGTCAGAGAATTGCTTGAGGCTTTCAGTAAGTTCTAGACCTCTAGGTGCCATCTTGGACTGTAGGACTTGCTTATGTCTACCCTTGGGCATTCAGCGTATTTCCCTCTCCACTTCTCTCTCAGTCTTGAAGAATTTATACGTAGCTACTACCAGCTGTCAAGTGATGGCAATCTCTCCCTCACTTCTTTGCTGTCTGCATCCTTGTGTCTTCACAGTGTGCATATCCATGGTCCCTTTTCCATACAGGTCTACTCATAAGTACAGATTGTCTAATAATGAAAGGCTGTGTGCCTACCTGCATTTCTGACGACGTAGTTAAGTAAGTCTCTTAAACTGCCTTCCACCTGTCACCAGCCCCTGTCATTCTCAGGCCAGAAAATGGAATCACAACCCCCTGCAAGGCCACTCCTTTCACATGAACAAGCATTTCTGAGAACAGAATTCCTATTCAAGCATTCCTTTAAAGTGAGGAATAATACCATTACCCAGACCTCCTGAGGTCAAACAAGCACACAGCATTCCACTAAAAAGGC
The DNA here is from genome assembly GCF_014885135.2 of Alexandromys fortis. Taxonomy (NCBI): domain Eukaryota; kingdom Metazoa; phylum Chordata; class Mammalia; order Rodentia; family Cricetidae; genus Alexandromys; species Alexandromys fortis. Next base: position 4,033,170 of record NW_026067959.1, on the reverse strand, counting down.
TGACCTTATCTTGCAAGTCATGACAGAAGGAAGGGGGGTATAGAAAGGTACCAGCACCTGCTGGGTGTTTCAACACTCAGGCCACCCTCAATGAGAAGAGCTTGAGGATCTCTAGGTTTCCCTGTCAGATGGTAAAAGCTGAGGGCCACTAACCCAAGGCCTGAATGACAGGACCTTGACTTCCACCTAGGTCTGCGTCTGAACACCAGGCATTTCAAACTGCTCCCTACATGGGCTTGCAAAGGGCACTGCGATACATGAGAAAGGCTTTTAAAACAAAAGGTGACTTCTAACTCTAATTAGAGACTGAAATTCTCTATCCACATATCCAAACGCTCTGTGTTATAACTTCAAGGCACTGAAAACCGCCCCCACACTCACTCGTGTGCCAGAGTAACTCCGCAGGGCGGGGCGGAGGAGGGTGCAGGCCTCATGGCGAAGCCTACGCTCTAAGATTAACTTAAGATGGCACTGTAAGCTACGTCGCAGTCCTTAGCACTTGCCAACTGTGCTGCCCTTGGAATCTACATTTTTCTTAATACCATGCCAAAAATACAAAATAAAACACCGAACCCAACCAACTAGAATAGGAACTAGGATCCCTCAATATCAAGTCTTCATAGCTTCCAATGTGGCAAGTATTCTACCATTGAGCCTGACTACTTTTGTTTTTTGTTTTGTTTGGTTTTCCAGAGCTGGGTATTAGTGCCGGGGCCTCACCAATGCCAGGCAAGCACTGTACCCGCGAGCCACATCTCCAGAGTCGGTCTTCACATCTCAGGGCAGTGCCTGTGTTCATCTGAAGAGCCCCCACTCCTCAGGAATAAGAAGAAAATACGATTCCTAATAATCACATAATAAACAGTTGGTTTTATAAGTCTGTATAAAGATGGGTGGGAAGAAAGAATTCCACAGGTGAAAAGAAACGTTAGAAACTCATCTATGTTACAAATGTCATGGCATACATGTATATGTACATACATATATTCATATACATGTACAAGTATATATGTATGTGTCTATGTAGTGTGTGTGTGTACTCTCAATATACAGAAACTAAAACTCAAATTCAATGAGAAATATGCTCCAATACAGCTTCTCTTCTATCAGTCTAGTGACTGAGGAAATACAATCTGCAGACCAAATCCAGCCCACTGTTTGTTTTAGCCAATAAAACGTTATTAAAGCATAGCCACATCCACATGCTTAATATTTGTGGCTGCTTTGTAACTATAACGGTACAACTGAATAACTGAGATAGAAGCCCTGACCCCTAAACCTACAAATTTACTAGCTGACCACTATTCAAACAGAGGAGTGTCCGCCCCATCCTACTTTATAATCTGAGATTTCTCCACCACAAAGAAGTTTAAGACATGCAACGAAACAGGCTTTAGTCTTAGTAGCTAAAAGAGCCTTCCCCGTATTAGCCTGCCAAACAAGTAAGCTTTCAAATACATATTTGTTGAAAAAGAAGTCAGGCAGAAAGCACAGAGGTTACAAGGAAGGGAGTTTTTCTTCTTCCAAAACTAATCTGGCACCCTCCTTTCACCGAACACTTTAAAAACTAGCAGATCTTTTCTCATGCTATGGTTGCGTATTTCAACGCAGGAGTCCGCTAGATACCGAATGAATGGCCTGCAGTTTCTATGCTTCACTTTAGGCTAACAAACAAAGACTAAAAAGTCATTTAGAAAAAAAAAAAAAACCTTGTTAATTTTTACCTCTTCTCCCACACTCACTTTTAGAAGTATATTCATCTACTGCTATTATGTTGGGCTTTTTGTTTTGTTTTGTTGTTTTCCTTGATTTTTTGAGACAGGGTTTCTCTGTGTAGCCTTGGCTATCCTGGAACTCATTTTGTAGACCAAGCTGGCCTCGAACTCACAGAGATCCACCTGCCTCTGCCACCCGAGTGCTGGGATTAAAGGCATATGCCACCACTGCCTGGCAACATTGTTTTAAAATCACCTACTACACTAGGAAAAATCATCTTTTCCAGGTGATGAACCCCTAAACAGTGTAGATAACAAAAAAGGACTAGCTAAAAACAGAGGAGGAAAGAATCAAATCAGTGGATCTGTTACACTCTTGTACGTATATGTATATATGTGTACGTGTAGGTAAGGGGTCACACCTGTGCCTGTGCCCATGTGTACACTACTCACAATGAAATATTAAGCTCACACAATTATTAATAGGGCAGTAAACATGGAAAATATTGGCCTATGAATATTTCAAGATGACCTATATAGTTAAGTATTGCCCCCAAACAAATATATCTGGATAAAAAGGAAACATCACTAGTCCAAAACCCATTTTACACATTCAAACTGCAGAAAAATAGTGGCCCATGTCCCTAGAAATGGCGAAGAGGATTGGTCCTTCTGGCTGCCAAGGCCGTCCTACTGCCTGCCCCCACCCCTCTTCAATCTTAAGGGAGGGCAAAGCACCCCGCCCTGTGGAGAGTCCAAGGCCCTTCCCACCATATCCAGGTTGAGTGAGGTATATACATTCAAAGAGAATAGAATCCCAAAAAACCAGTACATGCAGTAGAGACAAATCCCAGTGCCATTATCATTGGCCCCTCAGTCTGCCCCAACTGTCAACCACATTCAGAGGGACTAGTTTGATCCCATGCTGGTTCATTTCCAGTCCAGTTGGAGTTGGTGAGCTCCCATTAGCTCAGGCACACTGTCTCAGTGGGTGAACCCCTCATGGTCTTGACTTCCTTGCTCATATTCTCACTCCTTCCACTCTTCAACTGGACCTTGGGAGCTCAGTCCAGTGCTCTGATGTGGGTCTCTACCTCTGTTTCCATCTGTTGTTGGGCAAAGGTTCTATGGTGATATTTAAGATAATCATCAGTCTTGCTACAGGGCAAGGCCAGTTCAGACACCAAGACTCTCCTCCATTGCTTAGGGTATTAGCTGGGGTCATCCTTGTGAATACCTGGGAATTTTTCTAGAGCCAGAAGGTGACCCAGTCTTTAAAATAACCTAAAAAGTTAGGTTATTATGCTTCATTTCAGAAAGATGAATAATGATTAAAATGTCATTTAGCAAAACAAAATCCCCTTTTAAAAAGCCCACAACACATAGGGGGCAATGTCACAGGGAGGAAATAAGACTCGTGGACAATACAGAAAGACAATATTTCTATACAAAAAGAAACAAAGAGAAAGTGGTCCAATAATCACCCCGTCTAGCAAGGTGACCTGGAAAAAGCAGTGGTCACATTCAGAAGCATTTAAAATGATGAAGAACCCCAGCAGTCTACCATAAATCAGTCCCTTCTTCCACAACAGGCAGAAAACCCTCATAAAAGAAAGGATAAACGAACAGCCAATAAATCACATGAGAGGGCTTGAAATTCCCCATAGCAGAAGCTTGACTTTCAAACTGTTTGATTCCAACCAAAGAGGAGCTGAGAGTTCCGAACAAGCCCACAATTCCACGGGACAGTGGCCCATCTCATTTGCCCGCACTTACATAATACGCCCTTGGAATTGGCTTAAGAGCAGACGTGGGCCACCTTTCACCCTTATAAATCAGAAATAGCTGCCACTTACAACGCCAGCAATCGGCTCCAGTTATCTTTAACCCAGTTACCCTGCACTGTGCTCAGGGGATGGAAGCCAGAAGAGTGGAAGACCGCGTAGGAACTGAAGTACAACTGGCGATGACTGGAGTATATGTCCTTGTTTTATATTAAGCCTCAATTCAATCGTGGAAAACACTTGTACAGCACTTAATAGTGTCACATTCTTTTAAACGACACACACGCAGTTAAGCATTAGCTGTAATAATATGTTCCGAGGAAACGCATCACTGTGTGACTTTTCCACTGTGCGAACATCAAATAATGCATTTGCACAAACTAAGACACCTACAATGTCACCAATACCAATACCACATATACCTGACTGCAGACTGATGCATCACACAGTGTGTGTGAACACTCCCCATTAGACAGTGGGGGCCATTATACCCATTTTGCATAGAAGACTGAGGCATAAAGGCTACGTCGAAGGTGAGAGACAAAACCAGAATAGTAATACACTCCATGTAGTCCATGATCAGTGCCCTTAGCCATTACTTAGGGAGCCTCTCAGTCCAACCCTTTGTTTGCCTTATCCCGTGTACCCCGCTCCAAACTCTGAGGACACTACGAAGCTGCAGCCTTCACTGGGACACAATGTAATTTGTCCTAGGAAAAAGAGGCCCAATACAGAGCCAACGCTAGCCTAGTGGCAACCTCTGTACCCATTCACAACAGGAACCCCAGCAAGTTGAACAGGGGCTTGCGCAGTGTCTCAGAGGTGTATGTGTCTAAGTTAGCCCCAAAAACAGCACCAGAAAGTCTCACAGGTGGGGGACATAGGCGTGGACATGAACCAGACCTACATTCAAACTCTCCCTCCATCAGATCTTAGCCATGACAGCCAATTTGTCTAGGCCTCGCTTTCCTAAGCTCTCAAATGATGGCAATAAAGAAATAACACAAAATGACATAGTACTACACTTCCCACACAGTGTTAACAGCAGGCTACGGTCTGGCCGTAATACAGTGAGTGACCATTGTTAGGCATTTCTCTCTCTCTCTCTCTCTCTCTCTCTCTCTCTCTCTCTCTCTCTCTTTCTCTCTGTGTGTGTATGTATGTGTTCATGTGTGTGCAGATAAACATATACATGTGTGTGTATGTGTGTGTGTAGAAGCCAGTGGTCAATGTCAAGTGAATTCCTCAATTGTTCAACTTACTTTTTGAAATGAGGTCTCTCTCTCACTGAAGCTGGAGGTGCACAGACTTGGCTAGACTGGCTGGCCAGCAAACCCTAGGGACCCTCCTGTGTCTGCATCCCTGGTGCTGGGATGGCAGGTACATGGGGCAGCATCCAGCTTTTTACATGGATGCTACGGATCCAAACTCAGATTCTCATGCTTGCACGCCAGGCATTTTATTTGCCATCTGTGCCATCGTCCCAGTCCCGTTCTGCATGACTTTTAACCTCATCAGCAGACCTCACCTCTAAGCTTTCATCTACCTATTTAAAACCCAGTTTAGATCTTACACAAGAACCTCAAACCCAATTACTTGGAAATCAATTTCACCTTAGTTCCCAACCTGTCCGTCCCTGTTCCTATGACAGTACGTGCCCATTAGTCATCTCAATGCTTGCAATGCTCTCAAACATGTCCATAAATTCTTGACTGTCCTCCCACCAAGAGATGTCTCTCGTATGCCTTTGAGTGTCATGAAAAGAGAAGAGCAGAAAGGATGCCAGGCAATGGCATTGAGGACAGATGAGAGAAAACCAGGTGGAGCCTGACAGCTTTTCTTGGTACATTAGCTCTGCAAACCTTCGAGTTCCACATAAGAAGTCAGGCTACCCAGGGGCAACCACAGAGAAAGACCACACAGACAGAGAAGCCACCATCCAGTCACTACAGCCTTCCCAGGCCAGATGCCAAGGGTGTGTATGAAAAAAACTTTTGAGATGAACCCAGCTATCGCCTGATTATACATCATGAGGAACCCTGAGAAAGACCAACTCCTCCATTAAACATGGCCAACCAACAGATTTGTGAGCAAAAGAGTTAGTGTGTTTCAAGGTCACTTGTTTTTTCTGAAATAATTAACCAAAACAATATTCAACCCCTAATTCAAGACTTTGCCTTTGAGATCTCTTCTCATATTCTATATCCAATTATAAAATCTCTGCAATTTTTAAAGGATCCTAATCTATTGAAATGGCCCATCAATTCTGACTGTGAATTCCACCATCTCATTCCTGGATCGGTACAGCATTTCCCTGACCTCTGCCTGCCTTTCACTGCCAGGTCTAAGGTCACTCCAGGCGACCTTTGAAGGTTTCCGGATTACAACTACTTACCTGGATTCTGCAGCTTTGGGTGAAGTCAACTACTCCAAACCCTGCCCCAGTCACACAGAGGCCTCGAAGTCATGACATTATTCACCCCCAAGTCTCGGCACAGCTGTTCCCTGCCTGTCCTTGGCCATGCATGTCCCTGGACCAACCCTACTCGATTTCAATGCTGCAAATTAAAAATAATCCCTCTAGGGAAGCACTCCTTGGTCCCCAAGTCTAGGCTGGGATCCCCTTTTCTATACTCTTTCTGTAACCTTTATTCTATTTCCATTATTTATTCAACTCCTTTATTTTCCTCAATGTTACCAAAAGGCGACTACTTAGTCTTCTTTGCACAAGAGTTCTTAGGCAACTTGAAAGGAAGTCAAAGTCGTTTGTACCCTTGTGTATCTCTGGTGCCTAAGAGCACCATAAGATAACGGACTTATAAACAAAAGTACATCGAGTAAACGAATGATAAAGTATGCAAAGGCAATTTTATAGTCATATAAATCATAGAATTACAATGAAAGCAAGGATCACTATTTCAGGAAGTACATAAAATAACAGAAAGAATGAAATTAATAAACCCACTTTCCAATATATCAGCTATGTTTTACTCATGCAAATCATTACAAAGGCTCTAATATAGCTAATTTTTGTGAATGAGAGCTTGGTGGTCCATGGTGATTTCTATTAGATTATGTCCCTAATATCTGTAGTTTTAGAAATAAGTACTTCCTAAAAACACATACAAGTCAGGCAGTGGTGGTGCACACCTTTAATCCCAGCACTCGGGAGGTAGAGGTAAGCAGATCTCTGAGTTCGAGACCAGCCTGGTCTACAAAATGAGTTCCAGGACAGGCTCAAAAAAAAAAAAAAAAGTACATACAAACTTAAGGACTTGGCTATCATCTTTTAATTGTGCCTATACATTTTAGGAGATAGTAGCAATTGGTATCATATCAAATGGGAAAGCTAATCTAATAGCCACAAAAGTCTGGAGACACAGTTTCCTAAAACACATAAATTAATTTAGGATTGCTAAGTAATATTCCTCTGTTTTCTCAGCGTTGCCATAGGTTGAGATTTGAGAACTACATCAGATTACGCAGATTACAGACGAAACATCTAGGGCAGACTTCAAACTCAGTTTTATTCTCTAACAAAAAATACATACAATTTAAGTTGTCGCCAGTCTTTCAGCATCTAGGACAGTTATGACTGCTCGACTCTTCTAGAGCTTTGGTCCCCTCAACCATTTAAAAAAGGGACAGGCAGGCGGACAGACAGAGAACTAACACTCCTACAACTCTCTCAGGCGGCTGAAAGGACAGACAGTTACTTAGCATTTCCCACGGAATCTGGCGCGAGTCATCGTCCATCAAAAGTAATTAGCATTACCACCGCCAACTTCACTTCAACACTTCATCACAACAAGAAGTGGCTGGGTGTGTTCAGAAACAATTCTCAGTGCATTACAAATATTAAATTATTTAATCCAATATCAAGAACCTTAAAATACTTCCTTTGACTATTTAATATATTTCATTTAAGTTAATTAAATTCATATATTTAATGAAATATTGAATATATTTCTTTTGACCCAAGAAATCTACTTTTAGGATTTGGTCACTAAGTACAGTTACCCTCAAAGGCGTAGGAACACTGCCTAGAACAGTGTCCCTTTTAGAGCGTCACCGAGCGCATTAGCAGGTATGGCCAGCTGTTCCGAGGACAGTGTAGGAGGAACCTGTTTCCCAGACAGTTTCCCAGACTTCTCTGGCACTGGAGCCCCTCTGGAATAAGATTCGCAGCAGTATCAAACACCCACTTTTTACAGTTCAATCTGGAAAAACCCCAAGGAATGTGCTGGTGAGCTATAGCTGTCAACTAGACATACGCTGGGATCTTCTGGAAGGAGAGGCTCGGCTGGAAGGATGGAGAGCAGCTGACGTGCAGGTGTCTACAACGGGTTATCTTGATTGCTGACCGATGGAGAAGAACCTAACCCACCATGGGCGGCACCACTCCGTGGGCTGTGCCTGAACCGTGGAAGAGTGAACTGGCTGGAAGGAAGCAGTGGGCAGCATGGGACATTGGTGTCTCTCAGCTACCGACTGTGGATATGACATGACTGGCTGTTTGAGTGCCTGCCCAGCCTTCCCCTCAACAACAGACTACAACCTGGAACTCTGAGCTGAAGTGACCTTTCCCCCAAGCTGCCTACGGTGGACGTGTTTTATCACAGCAATCGAAATGAAGCTAGAAGACATGGAACGTCGTTGCCAGGGTCCATGACATTAGCCAAAACTAGAGGAAACATGTGCTATCTTAGGAAAGGTGGCTGACTAGCGAGCAAAGTACCATTCACGGGCACAGTGCAGAAACCCCATGCTGCAGGAATTAACTTAAACTGAAAAGTTTGCAAGTACAGGTGTATAAAACAGTTTTCCCATTATAAGTCCAGGATGATATTCTATATGGGTAGTAGTTTATATATAGACTACAGGACAACATACTAAAATGTGCGTCAACTGTCTGTCCGTGGGTTGCTAGGTTACCGATTTTGCCCCACTGTGCTCTGCTGTGTCTGTCTCTAAGATTTCACTTTAATAACAAGGATGTTATCAAAATCATCTCAGCTCAGACACATTCAGCTCGTGGCTAAAGCGATTAGAAGAGTAACTTCGAAACTCAAAGAAAACAAACCGGTGGATTTTACAGACGCAGCGATGGACACAACAACGCTCCACTCTGATGACTCCCAGGTAGCACTTAGAACTCCACACGCCTCTCAGGACCAGCCCTCTTCCCCGACGTGAGTGCCTGGCCAAACGCAGGCAGCATCTCTACAGAGAGCCCAATGTAGTAACATCAAAACCGGAAACAGGAATCAGACTCACTGATCTCAGCAACATTCATCAAGTTCAGAAACATCCTCGGAGAAGGTTAAAAGGGGGTTTCTAGAGAGTGCCGTGTCACGATTCCTACAGACTTTAAGATACAAACTACTCTACAATTTAAGCATCCATCCATTTGTCCTAAAGAGGCATGAGAACAAGACCCACTAGCACCGAAGCTTTGAAGCTAAAATGCAAAATATCAACACCTGTTGAATCAAAGCGGCAAGGACACAAAAGACTGTTCCCGTGTTGTGGGATATCTGTACACTGTGTGAAATGTACTGATGTGATCGGTGTGATAAAAAGCAGATGGCCAACAGCTAGGAAGTGGTTAGGGACTTCTGAGGACAGAGAGGACCCTGGGAAGAAGAAAGGCAGAGATGCCAGTAGACAGGGAGAGGAAACAGGAGGTGCAAGACAGAAGAGAGGTAATGCCATATGATAGAATACAGATTAATATAAATGGGTTAATTCAAGGTACAAAAGCAAGTTAGGAACAAGTCTAAGCCAGGTTTATGAAAGTTAGGCAAAGCTTTCATAATTAACAAGAAGTCTCCTGGTCATTATTGTAGGCTGGCGGTCCACAGTCAGTCCAACAAGAAAGCTTGCTACACTCCCTTTCTTTCTTCTGATTCCTGACTTCATGTCCAGGCTGGCTGACCACGAAGACTGTCCGTGGTGCAGTCAATGGTCCCCAAGTGGCTCCACACTCACATAAACTGAGAGTTAGAGGCAAAATCAGCAACTGTCCTGACAGACAAAGAACCCACAGGAATTCCTCTCTAAGACCAGAGAAAAGTCTTCTGCCCAAGGAGAAGCAGGCCAGTGGTCAGACTAGTTCCCGGCAAACCAATTTACAGTGGAACCAGAGGAGCTTGTCCTACAAATTCAGCCTTTCAAGTGGCCACTCAGAATTATGTAGGTGTGCTGGGCTGTGAGTCAAAAAGCAGAGGCCAATGTTTATGCAAAAACTGAAGGCGGGCGTAGGTGTGAGCAGGTGCTTGCCTCAGGGCACACGCCCACACGAGTCCTTGGAGTTCTCAGAGGGCCTCTCAGGAAACCAAGTGACAGCAGCAATCAAGTGACCCTTCAATTTCCAGCATTGCATCTGGACACCTCCTCCACAATAATTCATTGTGCTAGCTAAGCTTTATCGATCGTGTTCATAAGCACAGGCTTGGGATCTAACAAGCTGGATTTAAATGCCAGCCCTGACTCTCTCAACTGGTTACAAGATCCCAGCAAATACTCCACCTTCCAGAGTCTCTGGTTTCCTCTTTTCTAAGCCTGTTGTAAGCGATATCTGATGAACAGGACTGTGGCATGATTAAATTCAAAGATGAAAAGAAAATCCTCCTCACTATACTTGGTACCTGCCCCTCCACTTTACCAGGCTAGAATTCAGCAATGAATGAGGGATGAAGGCAGTGAGGGACTGACATGGATGCAGGCTACAGATCAGATTCTAGGACTATCTCCATTTCAGCACAAGAAGTCAGGACCAGCCAGAGAAGTTGGGGGAAATCAATGCAACTGAAAACACAAAACACCTTGCTCAAAATCAAGACTATCAAGTTGTGATGGAGATCCACCAGAGCCCAGTTTCTTAGACTCCTGAAGCATTTGGGGGAGATGCCACATCAAAACTGAAAGCAGCTGCAGGCCTTGCTTCTACCTCCAACTCATACAGGAGTTTAATTCCCAAAGATGTTGTTAAAGACCCTGGTACATCCTAACAGAAAGAAAACGCTACCCAATACTTCATCATACGTCATCATTAACTCAACTTATGAAAAATAATGGGAATTTATCACACCTCACTAAGAAATAGATATTTTTCCTTATCTTCAGTTGTTTTCACAAATCCTTGAGAGTTAATGTCCTCTGCTGAAGGCCATAGCCTGCTTGTGGCCTGGTGTCTGCTAGTCAGCCTCATCTCCTAGGCTGTACTTGGCAAAGGCGTACAACAGACTTATCAAGTAGATCTTGAGTGCTGGTGACTGGAGCAAGAGGAGCTAGAGCAGAAGGCAGAGATGGTCCTGAGAGGGACAGCAATGATGCTTAGTGACCCATCTCCATCTGGTGGCCTCAGTGGCCAGAGGAAAGACATTGTGGGACAGAAAGCTGAGCACACAACACCTTTCAGCCAGCCTTGCCTATAATGGTTACTTGTATTGACACTAGGATGTAAATACCTAACTACACTCCCATCAGCTTTTAACACTCAATGCCTGAATCCCTGTCCTGTGTTAGAGAGAATGGCCTGGAGGTGGAGACAGTGAAAGGGGGGCCTGGAGCCACAAGGCCAACTCACTCACTTGCTAGTTGTATGAGCCTGGGGAAATTGTCTCTCTTTCTGTGTGTGTGTGTGTGTGTGTGTGTGTGTGTGTGTGTACACACCCTCCTTGGGCAGGTAAAGCCTGTGATCAAGAAAGCAAGCCAAATTCATCAATGAGTTAGTACGTTAACTTTCCTAAACCCCAAGCAGAAGAGACGAACGCGATGAACGACTGTCAGCACCTGACCAATCAAGCACGTCTGACACATCTGCAAATCTAACTTTACATCGCATGCTGTAATAAAACAAAGAAACACAAGCAAGAAATGCACTACAGCGCAAAAGCGCATGTCAGAGCCTGTCTTATCTCCACAGGCCACCTCAACCCCTCCTGCCACAGGCTGGCTCCCCCAAGAGCCATCTGCCTTGCAATCCTGCAACCAAGGGGAGCCCTGTAATGCATTCTCTGTGATTCCAGAACATGGACAAATAGAGGGGTTGCTAAGTATTTGTTGAACGGGCTAAAGAACATAGGAGAGTGCTGGAGAGATGGATCTTGAGAAAACCTGGGTTCTACATGGCAGATCGTACTGTCTATCACTCTAGGTGCAGGGATCTGACGTTCTCTTCTAGGCTCTGCAAACACTGCATGCATGTGGTGTACAGACATACTTGAAGGCAAACACTCATTTATATTGCATATTTATGCATATATATATGAGGTTTTTAAAGTTTGTATTATGTGTATACACACACACATATAGACATAATACAGATAAACCTTAAAAATATGCGATTGTGGCTATATTTTCCAGAGGTATTGACTGACCCTCAAAAGTCTTATCACTTCTTGCTTCCTGAACACCCTCCCAACTTTTCAATGTATTGATACTGGTTTAAAATGCTGCAACACAATCATACGTGTTAACATTCTTATTTGAAAGCCAATGGACTGTTTATAAGTAAATTTGCCTCCACTATCTCTTTTAATCAACACTGGTACTCTGTGGAGAATAATGAACTTTACAGTACTTATGTTTGTGGTACAGAAAGGTCCACACCAATTAATGTACAAGGCAAAGACATTTTGAACTGAAAGGAATGTAGAAATTCACCCTGTCCACCTTCCCAAAGAGAAATTCATAATGCATCATTCTCTCATTATAAGCTCTATTCTTATGGTACTTATATCAGTCTATCTTATTTTTCCTATTCTTATAATAATATTAATTAATTATAATTATAATAATAATCTTATTTTTATAATAACTTATTCTATCCTAGTCTTTCTCTTTACCAAGCTTTAAGCATTGCTATAACCCATCAGCGGGAGAGAGGTATAACGCCTGCTGGTGACAGCTAGACCTGACCATACATCTGTCTGGTTAGAACATAACTTATAAACTCCTCCAAGGGAAAGGAAAAAGAGATGTGACATTCTCAGACAACACCCGCATCGTCTAGAAAAGATAAGACTTTTATGTTTAAATTACTAAACAAATTCTATCTTGATCATCTTAAGTCTCAAGGATACATTCTGCATTCCAAAAATCAAAATACCTAATCCAAACAGATATTATCTTGTCTCAGTTTAGAAGCCAGAAAAGAGAATAGAATCGTTCCTCCCACCTCACACTCATTCAACCAACACATCATCCGGGGCTCTAACTTCACGCCAGGCACCAAGCCAAGCCGGTACTAGGTGTAGCACGCAATTATTTAGGATTTGCAAGTTATCACTCTCTCCTTGAACCAAGAGCAATAAAACCTCTGCCTTAAACATCAAGACAGGGCCTCCGCCTCAGCTGTCACCTCAGCCGTCACCTCTGAGAACATTCAAGAAATTAACTGCAACCTCTAAGATCAGAGAGCTCCCTGCATTCATCTTCTCATCGTAATCCCATTAGGAGCTGTTAAAAACAGTGTACACACACACACACACACCTCTTTCTTCCTTCCTTTCGACTTACCCCAAATAAGAACAACTAAGTGATGATACCCAACTAAAGAACAATGGATAATACCTCCACACAGCTTTTCTTTCCAACATAACAAAAAGAAATGCAGAATACTTTCAAAGAGAAGAAAGGAGAGCACACACCACACCATTACTCCCTTTCAAGAGCAAGAAGAGAGCACTTCCTGGAGCCCACTCAGTAAAGCCTGCAACCCAGCTTGGGATGAAAGAACCAGATTTTATTTTATTTTTTTTTTTGAAGATAAGTAAGTAAAAGAACTTATGGATCGATTTACTTTTACAGATAAGATCCCAGGCACAATCAAAGATATCGATCCTGTATTTATCAGAAACGGGATTTTAAATAAACACTCCACAAAGATGATACATGAGCAAACAGGTTAACCTAAAGCCAGGAAGAAGGGAGTGATATAGCTCGCCCTTGTCTATGAGAGCTGAGCAGCATTGAAAAGCACAAGGAAGCTCCCCCCGACTGCTGGCATGAGTTTGCTTCCCCTCCAGTCCATTTAATAGCGAAGGACTCTCTTCAGTACTTTCACAGCACGCCTAACACACTCATAAAACCTGAACTGTTTCCTCTCAGATTTGCTGTCTGCCCCTCTGAGTATAGCCAGTGAAGGATGGGACTGTTTCGCTGCACTTGAGAATGTTAGAAAGCATAGTGAAAGGGACGGAACAATGACTTTGTCCTAAAGCCACCGAGGAGCTGCGGCATAGCAGGTAAAACAAACAGGCCAACTCAAAAGCAGGACCCAGGGATTGTGACCTAAACTCTCAGCGTAACCTTATGGCCACAAATATTCAGCCACCCATCCTGTATCGAAGTCTTCCCGGTGGAGGTTAACCTGTGTCATTTCTGGTACTGTTTTCCCTCAGTTCTTTGGGTAGGCCCGGCACCTCAAAGACAGCGACGTGATGCAGTTCTAACACAGCCTCAGCAAACATGGGGAAAATACTGAGAACCCCTCCTCTGAATTCCTCTTGGAAGCACCACTGAGTTAGGTACCCAAAATTAGCTTCCAGCGGCACAAATGATGGATCCTATACGTTCTTCTTATCTGGAAATTTCTCTCCACAAACTGGCTTTTATTGGGACAGATTACAAGAGATAGCCATAGCACACTGTATGGAATAAGCTCAATCAATCATTTTATTTTGAAAACAGTCTTCCGGACATATCTGAGAATCATCAACCTACAGCGCACCTTGTACTTTAAAGAATGTTCATAAACAGATAACCCACTTAAACTGGCCACAGCAAAAAGTGGGTAACACCCCTTTCTGACGAAGCTAGAAGTTGCTGCCATAAATATGTATGTAAACAGCAAAAGCAAATCTCAACTCAGAATCTTTTATTTCGGCTTCATTCTCCAGCCCGTGCATGTACTGGTCTCCATCCTTGCCAGAAAGTTCATCAAACTATGAAGCCTCAACGGGAACATATATTCCTGTGTATCTAAACAAACCCTCATACCCAGGTAACATTACAAAGGCAGCCCTCTCCTTCTCGATCTGGAAAGCGCTCAGTCTTTCTCCGTACAGCCTCAAGTGTAATTCCTAGAAGGCACTGGCAAGTCTGTGCCAGGCCAGTCTGCAGTGGAAAACCATGTGTCCTACAAGATGACAGGAGGGCCAAGGCTTCTAACCCTCTACTTCAGCTCTGCATGGCAATAGCGGTTCAGCCTCATGCCATCAACACAGTAATTGTATGGAATCGAACACTGCTCCTGTCAAAGAGAATCTGCTTGACCACAAACAGGCAGCTCTGTGGAAAGACAATTTCTGGAACAAAAACAAGGCTTGCACAATTCTAGAAACACGGACAAGTGTTCCGTTCCTGCGCTGTGCTAAAAAAAAACTTTTCCCACCTAAACTTCCCCAGCACACGGCTGACTGAAACCGGGGTGCCAAGCCGTGCACAAAGCAAAAGCGGCGTGCACCACAGGCAATGCCTGTCCCTGCCCAATCCTGATCAGACCGGGTTGCAATGTGGTTTAGTCCGGTCTACTTTCTGGTAATGTGTTTTTAAAATCCCGCCTCGACCCAGGTCATTCCTTTAGAGATCTAATAACAACCAAATGACCGGACCTGCGGGACACTTAACGAGCCATTCTGCTTATGGCTCTTTAATAGCACCCGGAGTCCTGCTAAGGGGAGAGCGGAAAACTCCAGTTTCCCCGGAAAGAAAGTCCTGCTCCGGGAGCGTGGAGAGGCGCGCGGAGCGTGGCCTCACTGCCCGCAGCTCCGCCGGTTCCCGCCGCGCCTTTACCTGTCAACCCGGCCTCCCCCGACGCCGCCCCTCAGAGCCAGCCCTGGGAGAAAGCAGCCCCAGGCATCCCATCCCAAAGAAAGAAAGCCAGCCGCAAGGCTGCTGCTCCAGGCGGGGGCCATGGGCCACCGCGAGATCCGAGAGGCGACACGCCACCCGCGCCCCGCACCTACCAGATAATCCATGTACAGAAACGCCTCAGTTATCCGGAGATCAGACATCCGGCAGCCTAAAGCATCCGGAATGGCTCCGAACCCGGAAAAAAAAAAAAAAAAAAAAAAGCAGCGTCTCGGGCTGCGAGCGAGCAGCTCCTGAAAAAGCCAGCAACAGCGAAAATAGCCGAGAGGAGCCGAGGAGCCGAAGATTACACCAGGGCAGCGGCGATTGGCCGGGAGGGCGGGCAGAAGGAAAGGAGCGCGCTCATTGGCCGAGGCGCCTATAAAAGGCAGGCCCCCGGCGGTGGCAGCAGTGAAGCGCGGGATCCTGTAGGGTGCTGGTTCCTGTGTAGTGGGGGGGAGGGGCGGGCGAGCGGAAGCGCCGGCCCGCCCGACAGTGAGAAACGCTCTGCAGCCGAGCGAGCTTCCCGGGCTCCCTCGGCCAGCTGGCGCCTGGAGACCCCGCGAAGCTCCCAGCCTGAGGCTGGAAAGCGGCGGTGTCCCCGCCCCACCCCTTCGTAGGAAACCGGCTCGGGGCGTTGGGAGGCTAGGTAGCCACCGAAACTTACTTTCTCTCCCCCTCAGCTCTTTCCTGTGGCCTTGAGGCACCAAGGACTTGCGGGTTAGAAGGGCGGACGCCTTCTAACAGCAAACGGGGGGGGGGGGGGGGCACGCAAAGACGCTCCCGCGTCTGCTAAAGCGGACAATTTGAAAGTGATCTTGCCGCTCTGAACCAGCGCAGTCCAGAGGCATTCTTAGAACCCTAGACAACCTCGGGAGAAGTCCCGAGTAAGTTGTTCACCCCAAACACTAGGTTCTTTGCATACGTTTAATAAGTCCAGTAACATTGACCAATATCCAGTGTCCCTGAATAAAAACGAGCAGAGGGGTTGCGAAAGCCCTTTAAAAGACCCAAGTAATACTATTTGTGACTCTTTATGACTCTTATTTTAAGAAGGAAAATACATCTAAGAGCAAGTGCGCTTGAGACGTGTGTGGTTCCCAGTAAATAACTTGGAACTGGGTGAAACCAGAGTTAAACAAGAATTTGCTGGGTTTTTTTCTCCTTCTCCAAGATTCAGGCTATAAAGGGCAAAAATGAGAGAAGATAAGCCCTTTGGAGTTGGGTATGGTGAGAAAATATAACTCATTACAAAAACGAATGTAAAACGTGTGCGTGCCATCAGTTTTGTGGCAGAAATTCCATTTCTAGAAATTCATAAGCTAAAAGTTGTGGTCAGTGTTATAAGCGAACATTTGCTGCCGTGTTTAGAATAGAATCTCAGTGGGTGTGGTGGTGCACACCTTTAATCCCAGCCCGGAGGAGGCTGAAGCAGGCGGATCCCTGAGTTCCAGGACACCTAAGCTACAGAGTTAAGTTCCAGGACACGGACACACAGACACTTAAATGATTTGTTAACATGGCACACTTACACAATACAGCTTTATACAGCTGCTAAACATTTATGCAGTTTCATGATATGGTGAAGTTTATAGTGAGGTCATATTCTTCACAAAAATATCACCTGTCAAAGAAGTATTCTAGATGACAGAATTTGAAAGACCAAGTTGCAAAAGTACAACTCTTTATTTCCTGCCAGACACAGCTATCCTTGAGGGCTGAAATGACTGAAGCTTCCTTCTATCACCCCCACCACCCACAACCTCTTAAGAATAATAAAGGAAAGAGGAATTGATGTCCACTGTGTTGGTGAATAGGGCTACCATAGCTAATCACATGTCAACTGAAATCTTTAGTCCAAATGTTACAGGAGGTTGGGTTTCTTACTCCAGCCCCACCATTTGGCACTATTGTGTGTCCTCAAGTAACAGATCTCCTTGCAAGTTTACCTCAAAGCAGTGAAAATATTTCTGTTATAGAAAACCATAGAATTCATCCTAAATAAACGCATAAGCAGGAAGGGTGTGTAGCCCCTTCTGCTCCCGGTTCCTAAGCCACGTGACTAAAAGCACTATCTAATCTCTGAACCTGTTTCCTCAGAGACAAAATGGGAATTCCTACAGGCCGAGGATTTTGAGGGTAATTAGAGGATTTAGTGTATACACACACTCCTGCAGGCCTTGCATTTATTGATACAATGGATGGCTCAGTGGTTAAGAGCATTGCCTGCTCTTCCAAAGGTCATGAGTTCAATTCCCAGCAACCACCTGGTGGCTCACAACCATCTGTAATGAGGTCTGGTGCCCTCTTCTAGCCTGCAGGCACACACACAAAATATTATATACATAATAAATAAATAAATAAATATTAAAAAATTGAAAACAAAAACAAAAAGAAAATATATTTTAAAAAAAGATGTGTGTAAGGAGTAACTTCTTGAGAAGAGAGGGTGTTTTATTTTGCTTTGCTCTGTTCTGTTTTCAATCTACTCAAGGTCTAGAAAGTCTCAGTTTCGTTAAGTCACTAGATCCCATTTTTTTCTTTGGCATTCAGCATTCTGACTGAGTAGTCACATGTAAGTTTATAAGGATTTTTGACCTGGATTCTGAAGGTGAAAGACTCCCATAAGCCTAATCTTTTCATAGCCAGTTGAAACTAAAGATATCAAAAGCCTTTCAAAGTTCTAGCAAAAGTAATTCAGCC
Source organism: Alexandromys fortis (assembly GCF_014885135.2). NCBI lineage: Eukaryota > Metazoa > Chordata > Mammalia > Rodentia > Cricetidae > Alexandromys > Alexandromys fortis. Next base: position 4,015,109 of record NW_026067959.1, on the reverse strand, counting down.
AAGGAACAATTTGTTTTTTTCTTATTTTTTGTTTTCTTTCTCTCTGTGAAAAAGCATATCCCAAATGAGATAAAGAGCTTGAATTAGCAAAGAGACAAGTTTCTATCCATGTCTTAGCGATTATGTAAAGTCACAAGAGGCCTGGTGATATCTATGCAGAAAATGAGCACTTGGGAGGAGTTGGCTTCTGCCTTTCCCTTAGCAGCTAAACCGGAAAAGATCATCTGGCTTAATAGTAGCTTTGCTGCTGCTAGGAATCAGATTCAATAAATGGACCCAATGCAGACACATGGAAGAATCTGTTTACAGAATAATTCTCAACTGTATCCTTATACTACTTTAATCTACCGTATGACTGTCATCTATGAAAACTTCATGTTCAGTCTCATGTATTTTTCAAATCCTGTTTTGCATTTTGGAAAAAAACCTTGCCAAAAAAAAACTCCATATGGAGCATAATTTTTCAATTAGGTGTCTTCTGAGATGGTAATATAGTTCCACAGCATAGAGGAGAAAGAGTAACTTCATTCCGATTGTGTTTGAGCACAAGCCACTACGTGAAGCAGTGGTTGTAGCTGATGAGGTGGTCAAGGTCCTTTAGTTACATCTTGGAAATAATGTTGAACCAGCCCTGCATCTCTGGAATGAAGCCAACTTGATCATGGTGGATGACTTTTTTGATGTGTTCTTGCATATGATTTGCCAGTATTTTATAGAGTATTTTTGCATCAATGTTCATGAGGGAGATTGGTCTGTAATTCTCTTTCCTGGTTGAGTCTTTATGTGGTTTTGATATCAGGGTAACTGTAGCCTCATAGAAAGTTTGGCAATGTTCTTTCTGTTTCTATTATGTGGAATAATTTGAGGAGTATAGGTTTTGGCTTTTCTTGGGAGGTCTGGTAGAATTCTGTGCTAAAACCATCAAGCCCTGAGCAAAAATTGGTTGGGAGGATTCTGATGACAGCTTCTATTTCCCTGCAGGTTATAAGTCTATTTAAATTGTCCACCTGGTCTTGATTAAATTTTGGTTTGTGGTACCTATCCAGAAAATTGTACATTTCTTTTACATTTTCCAATTTTGTGGAGTACAGGTTTTGTAATATGACCTAATGATTCTCTGGATTTCCTCGGTGTCTGTTATGTCCCCCTTTTCATTTCTGATTTTGTTAATTTGAATGTTCTCTCTCTGCCTTTTGGTTAGTTGGGATAAAGGTTTGTCTATCTTGCTGATTTTCTCAAAGAACCAGCTTTTTTGTTTCATTGACTCTTTGTATTTTTTTGTTTCTATTTTATTGATTTGATCCCTCAATTTGATTATTTCCTGTCATCTATTCCTCCTGAGTGAAGTCTGCTTTTTTTTTTTTTGTTCTAGAGTTTTCAGGCATGCTCTTAAGTCACTAGTGTGAAATTTCTTCACTTTCTTTATGTAGGCACTTAGTGCTATGAACTTTCCTTATAGTACTGCTTTCATAGTGTCCCATAGGTTTGGGTATGTTGTGCCTTCATTTTTGTTGAATTCTGGGAAGTCTTTAATTTCTTTCTTTATTTCTTCCTTGACCCAGGGGTGGTTTAATTGAGCACTGTTCAATTTCCATGAGTTTGTAGGTTTTCTGCAATTAGTGTTCTTGTTGAATTCTAACTTTAAACCATGGTGATCCAATAAGATACAGGAGGTTATTCCAATTTCTTGTATCTGTTGAGTTTGCTTTGTTATTGAGAATGTGGTCAATTTTAGAGAAGATTCCATGAGGTGCTGAGAAGAAGGTATATTCTTTTGTGTTTGGGTGAAATGTTCTTTGGATGTCTGTTAAGTCCATTTGAGTCATGACATCTGTTAGTTCTCTTAATTCTCTGTTAAGTTTCTGTCTGATTGATTTGTCCATTGGGGAGAATACGGTGTTGAAATCTCCTACTATTAGTGTGTGATATGTGATTTATACTTTAGTAATATTTCTTTTGCATATTTAGGTGCTCTTCTATTTGGGGCATAGGTGTTCAGGATTGAAACTTCATCTTAATGGATTTTTTTCAGTGATGAGTATGAAGTGTCCTTCTCCATCTCTTCTGATTGATTTTAGTTTGAAGTCTATTTTGTTAGATATTAGGATAGTTACACCCGCTTGTTTTTTGGGTCCATTTGATTGAAAAATCTTTTCCCATCCTTTTATTCTGAAGTGATGTCTGTCTTTGAGGTTGAGGTGGTGTTTCTTTTATACAGCAGAAGGATGGATCCTGCTTACATATCCATTCTGTTAGCCTGTATCTTCTTTATAGGTGAATTGAGTCATCAGGGAAATGCAAATCAAGACAACTTTAAGAGACCATCTTACACCTGTCAGAATGGCTAAGATCAAAAACACCAATAATAGCTTATGCTGGAGAGGTGCGGAGTAAGGGGAACACTCCTCCATTGCTGATGGGAATGCAAGCTTGTGTAACCACTCTGGACATCAGTATGGCAGTTTCTCAGAAAACTGGGAATCAAACTACTGCAAGACCCAGCAATACCACTCTTGGGCATATACACAAAGGATGCTCAACCATACTACAAGGACTTGGTTTTTGTTGTTGTTGTTGTTGTTCAACTATGTTTATAGCAGCATTATTTGTAATAGCCAGAACCTGGAAACAACCTAGATGCCCCTCATCAGAAGAATGGACAAAGAAAATGTAGCACATTTACTCAATGGAGTACTTTCTATTCAGCGGGAAAAAAAATTGACATCCTGAAATTTGCATGCAAATGGATGGAACTAGAAGAAACTATCCTAAGTGAGGTGACCTAGACCCAGAAAGATAAACGTGGTATGTACCCACTCATAGGTGAATACTAGCTGTAAAGCAAAGGATAAGGAGCCTATAGTCCACAACCCTAGAGAAACTAAGTAACAAGGAGAACCCTAAGAGAAACATAAATAGATCCCCCCAGGAAGGGGGCTAGACAAGATCTCCTGAGAAAATTGGGAGCATAGGGGTTGGGGGAAAAGAGAAGGTAGACGGGAAGAGAGAGGGGAGAAGAGAGGGGGAAGAAAACTGGAGGGAATAGGATGGTTGAGATGGGGAAAGGACAGAGACAGAGAACAAGGAAAGAGATATCTTAATTGAGAGAACTAATATGCGGCTAACAAGAAACCTGGCACTAGAGAAATTTCCAGGAATCCACAAGGATGACCCCAGCTAAGATCCTAAGCAAAAGTGGAGAGGGTACCTGCACTGGCCTGCCCTATAGTCAGATTGACTGAAGACTATCTTAAATATCACCATAGAACCTACATCCAGCAACTGATGGAAGCTGATGCAGAGAACAACAGCAGGGCATTGGACTGAGCTCCCGAAGTCCAGTCTAAGAGAGGGAGGGGCGAGAACATGAGCAAACAAGTCAAGACCATGAAGGGAACACCCACTGAAACAGCTACCTGAGCTAATAGAAGCCTTCCAAATTGGCCTAACAGCAAGGGAAACATCACATGACCCAGACCCAACTAGGCCCTCTGAATGTAGATGACAGTTGTATGACTGGAGCAGACTGTAGGGCCATCGGCAGTGAGACCAGGATTTATCTCTACTGCTTGTTCTGGCTTTTTGGAACCCATTCTCTCTGGAGAGATACCTTGCTCAGCCTAGATATAGGGGGAAGGGCTTTGGTTCTGCTCTCAGATCAATGTGCTAGGCTTGTTGACTCCCATGGAAGACTTACCAGCTCTGAGGAGTGGATGCGGGGTGGGATGGAGGGGAAGGGGTGGGAGTGGGGAACGGATTTGGCATGTAAAATGAGAAAAGATAATTTAAAAAAAGAAAATAATGAAGAGATTTGGGGTGCATTTATTCAACTCGGTGTACTATACGGCAATTAGCAGGCTTCCGCCCTCGGTAAGGCATGGTCTCATTCGTTTAGTCCTGCCTGCTGTATGTAAGAACAATAATGCTCTTCCAGATGCATAAGAAAACAGGTACAAACTCGTGAGGCAATGGCATCACTGCACAGGATGTGAGGGCCCACGTCTCTGCTGCTGTCTATTAGGAGCAGAGAGAAATGCCTTAACTGTCTACACTCTCCAACCCCACATAGGTTGCTAGTGAGCCAAATTTAGAGGAAATTTTTGTCGTCGCTGTTGTTAAAGTGAGCAACATAAGCAAATGTTAATTTTACAGCCTGGTCTTCTAAATTCTACTATCCAGGAAAACCAAGAGTGGCTATCTCCACCTACTCTTTCATTGTTCACTTGCTTAATACATAACTTGGGGATGAGAACTGTAATTATGTAGCATACACAGTCACTTTGAACGTCTCTGGTTCAGGAAATGCTCCATTAATGTTTAATGACTGCATAAAGTTCTATTTTATAAGTGTGTTATGTTAACAAATCCTCTGTGACATAGCATATTATAAATATTGCAGTGAGCGTTTGCTTATAAAACTATATACAACTCTTTATCCTAATGCTTCCATGCGGACAAGTGACTCTGCTTACTCCATATGGAAACCAGTCGGTTGAGAGGCAAAGTGGTAATAAAGAGCTTTATGACAATATGATAGCTGGTCAGACAAGGTGGGAATCCTTATCCCTGAAGAGCCATCTTGCTGGGAAACTCATTTGCAGGCAGCTTATAAATAGGAGAGCCATGATCTCAGACTGATGAGTCCCTGCTCACGGATGGAGGCTTAGACAAATGATGTATATCTATCTAATGGTAATCACCTAGCGATGAGGTGCTACTCTCGCCTGCAAATGTCAAGAACAGCGATTACTCTCTCTGAGCTGTTGTTGTTGCTGATTAGCATGCCCCTTTGCAATTCCTGAACTATTATTCTACAATAGACAGGCTCAAGTGAGTAGCAGCCCCAATGCCCTGTTATCAGTTTCCAATCTAAATGTAATGAAAGAAAACCTACTTCACGTGATTATTGTAAAAGGGTCCGGTTAGGAAAAGTAGGAAACCATGCTGAGATCTGTTTTGCTGTGGAACTGTGCTGAGAAAATTTCTAGGTATGGCATTATTGTCAGCTTCTGAGGATTCCAGAAGCCTCTATCACTTCGCTTCCGTCTTTGCCATTCTGGTCAGTTGTCACCTGCCCTTCTCTAGTCTAATCTCTCCTGGCCTAGGAAGACACTTTTAGTTGCATTTAGACTCACAGATAAAGATAATCCCCCCCCTGCCCAGAAATGTAGTCACATCTTCCAAGTTGCTTTTGCCATATAAGGTGACATCATAGGCTTTAGAAATTAGCACCTGTGCTAACCAATTTTTTGTTTTGTTTCTTTTTTGTTTTCGTGTACGTGTGTGTGTGTGTGTGTGTGTGTGTGTGTGTATCAACTTGACCCAAGCTAGGTTCATCTGGGAAGAAAGAACCTCAGATGATAAAATACTTCCTCAGACTAGCCCATAGATAAATCTGTGGGGGCATTTCTTTAATGATTCTTGGACATTTTCTCAATTAATGATTGAAGAAGGAGGGTCCAGCCCATTGTGAGCAGTGCCACGCTGCTCAGCCATGGTCCTGAGTTATATTTAAAAAAAAGANATATGTACCACTATACTAAAGCCTGTTTCTGGTTTTATGCAATGTTGTAAGAACATTATTATATATATATAATTCTTTAGGAAATATATATATATACATACTCACACCCATAAGACACAGAGGCATGAATTTGAGGACAAGGTGGGTTAGATGGGAAGGGTTGGAGGGAGAAAAGGAAAGGGGGAAATGATATGATTCAATTTAGATTTCAACAAATAAAATAACTTCTAAAAAAACAAGCTGAGTGAGTCATGGAGAGCAAGCCAGTAGAGTAAGCCATTAACAGCATTCCTTCATGGTCTGTGCTTCCATTTCTGCTGTGAGTTTCCTGCTTTGTCTTCCCCCCATGATGGAGTCTCATCTGGAAGTGTATGCCAAATAAACCCATTGCTACCTAAGTTGCCTTTGGTCATTGCTTATTACAGCAACAGAGATGGAAACTAATACAGGATACAAGTGTATCTGAAGGCCATGTTTGGTCCACCATCTTATGCAGAGAAAGTAAAATACCTGGAATCTGAAGTAATGAGCAGAATTTAATTAGTTCCTAAGAAATCAGAAAAGTTAGCATGAATTCTTAACTTTAGAGGTGATTCTGGTTTGTTTTTCTAAGTTTGCTTGTATCAAAGCACAATCCAAACTGGCAGTGCCAGCCTAAATAGACTGAAAGAGGATCACCAGTTCCAGACCAGCTTGTGATACATTCAAGGCCATCCTTTTCCACTTAGCAAGACCCTATCTCAAAATACAGAAGTAAAATAGGGATAGATACATAGCTTAGTAATGAGCACATGGCCAGCATATACAAGGCCTGAGTTCAGTCTGTAGCCAAGGTCACTGGCAGATGTATAGGTCGCCCAAAACAGCTTCATCAGAAACTTTTAACCTGACATGGATGATGGCTTCCCCATAGCCATGCAGATGGAGCCCCTCTTCAATTAACGTCCCCCAGCTTATGTACTCGAAAATCCCTGGAGCCCAGAGCCATGTTGTTAGGGCAGGGTGGCGTACAAATGGCTTGGGAAGCAGATGGAATCTCAGGGGAGGATCCAGTGAGTAACCACACCACCTCTTATGAGGGGTGTCAACAGTCAGCAAGTAATGGACCCTCGAAAGCATGCATAGCCAATGCCATGAATCAGAGGACCACAGTCTACACAGCAAGACAGGTATGCAGATACTCTGGGCAGGTTAATAAAGTTCATTCATTCCACAAGTTTATTAAGTACCTACTGTTTAAGATGTTAAGGTGGTAGAACCCTTCATCCCAGACTTTGGTCTTTGGCCCAGAGAGAAAAGAAAAATATTAACCCATGACAAGGACTACTTATTGAAGGAACTTTCATTCTAGCAAGCTTGAGAAATGAAGACCATTTCTAGACTGAAAGAACCTATGAGAAGCCAAAAGGTTTGGGAATGAACTACCATTAAAGAAACACATTTCAAAGCCTTCTGTGGAAGCATGATGCATGGCATGTTCACTGTCAGATTCCACAAAAAATTCCTGGAGCAAAAGTGTTCAATAAAACTTGACACTTTTGCAGAGTACAGGAAAGACATATATGCCACATTCTCTCCAAGAACCTCAATAACCTTGATCCTCAAACCTGATCAAAGACATTGAAGAACTGTATCTCAGTCTCAGTAACAAAATAGTAGAGGAAAAGGTATTTCCTCCTCAAGTGGATCAATGGCAGCTTGGTACGTAAAACACAGTTATATGTCATTTTTTAAAATATTGCCACTACATAAAAGTCAATATAAAGTTCATTTCTGAATTTACTTAGCAACAAAGTTAAGCAACAAAATGACCTTTTTTTTTTTTTTTAAAGATTTTTCAAGACAGGGTTTCTCTGTGTCACAGCCCTACCTGTCCTGGAACTCTTGTAGACCAGGCTGTCCTTGAACTTCCAGAGATTGCTTGCCTCTACCTCCCCAGTGCTGGGATTAAAGGCGTAGGCCACCACCACCCAGCACTAATGACTTTTAAAATGAGTTTTAAAGCTGTCTTTTTTCTTTAAAGCACCTAAAAGTAGTTCTCAGAGCTGTGGAGTTTAAGAGAATGTCTAGAAATGGGTGTTCCTGATGGATGTAAAGACTGGTGAAGAAATGTGAAATCTCTCCAAACTGACACAGATCCAAACCAGTAACTCAGAAATACTAGGGGCCTTATATATACTTTTGTTAGCGGTCCTTAACTGGGCGAACCGTCCCTCCTTTCAGTGAGCTGACCTATGTATGGCAGTGGCACTTGTCATACTGTGTTGAATACCGTGGTTAAGAACTTTAGAGGCTCAAAAGCAGCAGGCCAGACTTGTGACTTGGACTTCCTCCTGGCCCAGGACTACCCTTGCTCAGTGAGTAGTCAGTTGGCCACTAGGCAGTTGTGTCTCCATCACCCCAGAATATCCTGATGAGGAAAATCTATTTAGGATGGATATTTAAAAAAAAAAAAGTAAAAATAATCATTCTACAGTCTTTTCGCTGTAACTAGAATTTGCCAAAAGCAAACAGCAGTATAAGGAAATTGCTTCAAACATGATGGGGAGGAGAGAGGGAGGATATAGATGCTATTATTGCCAGTCTGTCTGGGTTTAAATTTTGGCATTATCCCTTTCTAGTTCTGTGACCTCGGGCATGTCACTTGGTTTCTTTTATATTAACTCAGTACTCACAAATGCTCACCTCCCAGAGTTGTTAAGGTTAATAACAGCGTACACTTAGAACGGTGCCTGGCACAGGGCAAACATTATGTAAGAGCTGGATGCTGCTGCTGTTATTATTCCCTCTCCCACTAGCCTGAGTTCCTTGAAAGAAAAACAGCGTCTCCTTGGATTACATAGTTTCGGAACCTGCCTCATTACCTGGCGCTCGCTCAGGTGGTGACTGCACTGTTACTTCGTGCAAAATAAACCGGTGGTTGGCACTGGAGAAGATCCACATATTCTCAAGAGTTACCTTATTAGCCTAAGCCTGTGAAAAGAAAGTTCATTCTCTACATTAAAGTCCAAATACAATCTACAGCAATGCTGTGAAAATACTAATCGTTGCTGATTGCCTCAACCATTTTGATATATTTGTTCACCAAATGCCTGAAATCCTCCCAATGTACCACGGCCATCACATTTTAATGAGTTTCAGCGGATTCCACTATTCCGTGTCGGTAGAAATATCTGTACTGAGAACATGGTTTAGGTAGACCTTTCATTATGTAGAAGGAAATGTAAGATAAATTGTTGCAGGACGTAGCTGTATTAGGAGAACTACTCTTGAAACTAATTCATTTATTTGTATAAATGTTCTCTGTGCAACATATTGCTTTGATAATGTCTAGACTCTCAGATTGAGTTTTCTAAGCCGCATACAAAATATCAAGTTAGAAGTGATGCTTTGAATTTGCCAAGGAAAAATTGCTTCTGTTATCAGGCTTCAACCTTCAGGACATATTTCAAAAGGAAAGGAAGAAAACAGATAATGTTGCTTGATATAAAATCGTGCAGCATCTGATTTACTAATATTAAGAATTAAATTTATGCTTGGCCATATCTCTAGCACTGCAAATACCTGCAAATCTTGATATATCATCTTGACATCAGGAAATGAGAAATAGCTCATAAGAGAAAAATCCTGTTCATGTAAACAATTTAGCAAAGATGGTAGAGATCACAGTTGTCTTCAGTTTCAAAAAAAATCTTGTTTCATCATTTTCATCACAGCCTTGAAGCAAGTAAGTAATCTACCCTGTTCACGTAAGTCCAGTGGTGGAGAGCACAGTATTGTGATTGAAACTTGGAGTAGGTGTTGAAGTGTGCTTTATGGGGGCAAGTTCATTTACTGAAGTTTATTTGGCGGTCCTTATATGTATTGCATGGCTTCTGTTGTGTCTTTACTTGGTGATAGGTATTCTCTGCTGCAGCGTATAGAACGGGATGCCTGTCGTCTAAGTGGCCTGTTGTCTATTTAAATATCAGGCAGTTGGTGATCAGACTTTTGAAGGTGTATTCGAGAAAAGGTGTTGGTTGTAGTTAGTGGTTTTGCCTTTCAGAGTTTCACAGATTCCCTTATTGTGTGGTTGCTTCTTATCCAGCCTGGCTTGGATGTCAGTAATTAATCATTGCTACATTTGAAGTCATCATCCTCCTGTGTCATCCTCCTCTGTCCTGCCAGCCTGCTTGCAAATAACCACACAGAGACTTATTATTAATTACAAATGCTCAGACAATAGCTTAGGCTTGTTACTAACTAACTCTTACATCTTAAGTTAATCCATATAAGCTCTACCATATGGCAGTACCTTTTTTTCAGCAAGGCATGTTCATCTGCTACTTCCTCTACATCTGGCTGGCGACTCTGCCTTTCTTCTTCCAAGCATTTTTTCAGACTGTTTCTCCTGCTTAGTTTCTTCCTGCCTAGATATTGGCTAGTTGGTTCTTTATTAAACCAATGAGAGCAATACATGTTCACAGTGTACAAAAGGATTGTTCCAGCACTATAACCCAAATGTGATATTCTTCAGTGAAAAAACTGGAGGGCTAGAAAACACAGAAATGACATAACAGATTTAATATTTTGTTTTACCAGAAGATAAACATTTTGTTTTTTGATACAAATGGGATACTTCAATAAGTTAAAAACCAAGATAAAGAAATTATAGCACCCTTAAGACCATGTGCAGCTCATATTAAAAATAAGAAGTTTAAATTGCCCTGCCTCTGTTATGACTCTTATCAGAAGTAAACGGCAGTCAGCAGATGCTTGGCTGTGACAGGTAGGGGCAGCCACAGGGCTCTGTGTCTTTAAGTCTTTCAGGAAAAGGCAGCCACCATCAGTCATGGTTACATGTGCTCTTTGTCATGGAGCATTTCACAGCACAATGCAATGGCAAAACCCTTAGTTCTTAGGCCACTAAACTCAGTTTATACAAATGACTTGGCATGCCACCTTCCTAGAACCTGATAGATTATTTTTTAAAATGTCTATAATACAAGAATGCCAGGATCATAGGTGAAAACGTGAGTCTGTTTGTACACAGGAAAGCCTCTACCAAAAATTACTCTTACTGATATAGCTGGTCACTTTTAGGAATATTTATATTTTACAGGAATGGGGTAGTGGCTAAAGAGAGAGTCAAATTATGATGTCTGCATCTCCTTAAGTCTTTCTTTTTCTTTCAGCCCATATGAGATACCAAAGTTTCAGATATTTTATGTTCAGTGCAGCACAGATGAAAACTAATGGCACTTTTGTCATGGTGCGGATTCTAGCAGAAATGAACACTTCTGGATTACAGAACAGGGAGAGAATGCCATTGTGTGCCATAGCAAAAGTGATAAGCCAAGTGTTCAAAAACCTAAACATTTTTTGTACTGGGAAAAGAAAGGGGGTTAGGGATGGCTTGATTAAAGTTGCAGGGTGCATCTGAGTGAAGTCCCAGCCCTCACATCGTGGATGTAGTCCTCAAGAAGAGAGCAGACATCTGTCACAGATGAACATGATCCAGCTTTCTTAGGGGACAATCAGGCTGTATGCATTTTTAGTACATTAACAGATGTTCCTGATAAATCTAACTCAAAAGGGCTCATCATGTTCCTTGTGTTTGACAAGCACAAGAGTAAGTCAGTTAAATCAGTATCAAGGGGTAAAAAGTTGTGTAGACAATCTATCAAGTGGCCCAAAGCTGGGGCAGTCCCCGCGAGGGAATGAACTGCTTGTCCTGTCCGCATATCATTCTGCTCAGAAGATGTTACTTCTGACAGAACTATAGGTGTGGGGTTCCATATGAATTTGTAGGTACTCAGTCATACACCTCACAAAATTTGCATCGTGTTCACAGTACCATTTGACGAAAGGAAACTGGAATAATTAAATATTAATATGTTCCACACACTGTGTGCTCTAGCATGAAACAGACCATGAAAGGCCAGCCCCGTTTCTTCAGGATGCAGATGAAATTGGTAACTGACACTGTAAATTTTAAAAACAGTCTTGGGGGTGTGTGGGTGTGTGTGTGCGTGCATGCGCAAGTGCATGTGTGTGGTCACATGTGAGTATGCATGCATGTGAGTACCTGTGCACGTAGAGGTCAGAGGACAACCTCAAGGCTGACCTCTGGTGCTGTCCCTCAGGGACCTTCCAACTTTTCTTTGAGACAGATCTCCCAGTAGCCTAGAATTCCACCAATTGGGTCTAGAGACCAATTCTAAGTTCAAACTCACAGTCCATCTTTGATGGGTTTGTTGTTTGGGGGGCAATAATTGTGCCCCATGCCTAACTTCTTCAACTGTAAATTGCTAACAAGGAGACGCACTTGTGAAATGTCATGATGAAACTCATTGTATGCTAACTAAACACAATGAACTAAAAAGAGAGGGGGAACTTGCCTGTGTAGAATTGCTTGCATTAAACTAGTGACCACATAAAACCCAAAGCTCTAAGGATATGTGTAATGTGGCTGTCACATAGCAAACACTAGAAGCAATTATTCTCACCCGTAGTTAAAAGGATTACTTGGCTCGTCGTAGGTTAATTAAGGGCTGTTGTGGAGACTGACAATCCAGGTTTGGAAAGAAGTGCAACGTAAAAGGATTTGCGATAAAGGATTGGGTTTTTAGGGAGGGGTGGGATAGTCAAGTGGCTGGAGAAGGCAGGATTACTTTTATGCTTTGAGAAGAGCAGCCTATCTAGCCTGGCAACATCTGGTTAAAAAAGTTCCTCGTCCAAACAAGATGTGGCCAAGCTAGCAGGGATTTGAATGATGAGGAAATCCAGTTCTGACAGGAACCCATTGCCGTTTCCTTAAGGCATACTCTAAAAATGGTACTGGTGCCTAGAATGCAGGGTAGAAATTTGAGGAAGAGTCGGTCTAGCAGCAGAAAACCCATTGAAAAATACTGAGTCTCTCCTAGGCATAGTGCCCCTTGCCTGTAACCCTGACGCTAGGGAGGCTAAGGCAAGAGGATCACAACTTTGAGGCCAACCTGGGGTATATAGTGAGACTTGAGTCAAAATAATTTCTAAAAAGATATTGAGGCCTATGCAAGAGTGAATAACTGGGGTTCTAGCTGTGGATGATAAGCACAGAAAAAGGAGGTGGGACATTAGATTAGGGAGCAAATAAGAGGGAGACCCAGATGTCTCTAGAAGTTTGAAGATGTTGCCGCTCACAGCCATGGCATACCCTGTCTAGCTGAGGTAGGAAGAAGTAGATAAGTGGACGATTACATGCTTTCACAATCCAGAGGGACCTTGGAAACCTGCCTTGCCCTTTGTCTCTGGTAATTCAGGAATCATCATGTCGGAAATTGAGAGTTAAAAGGGAGAGGCTAGGACTTGATGGGGATGACCGACAGCGGAGAGCACCTCCATACCGCTGTTTGTAAGGAGAACCAGCTAACTAACATCTCGCCAGGGCTGCTGTGAAGGCAGAACATGAGCCAGAGACTTGGGAGAGGGCCAGGATTAAAATCTTTAAAGCTACTTAATCTCTCTCTCCTTCCTTTGGACTTTCTTGCAGATTTTACCTCAATAAATTGACTGGGTGTTACAGTATATTATGTTCCACAGGAGCGAATTTAGTTGTGAAGCACTTAGTGTTTAGAAAACTGCCTGTTCTCTCCCATTCGGGGAAGATCATATGAAGCAGGAAGAGACTGCAGGAGACAACTTAAATTCCCTCCCCACTCGCGAGCTTAGCTGTACTGGATTTCAGTTCCTTTGAAGAAATGAAGACTGAACTATTCTAGCCATGTGGAGATAGGACAGTACTCTCAAAAGACGCTGTGGGTCCTACAAATGAACTCCTCTGGCTGCAGGCTGACTGAGGACTATGCTGCCCTATTTTGCCCTCCTCTGCACAGCATTGTGGGGATTACTGTAAGTCACTTGTTCTTTTTTTTTTTTTTTTTTTTTTCTTCGAGACAGGGTTTCTCTATGGTTTTGGAGCCTGTCCTGGAACTAGCTCTTGTAGACCAGGCTGGTCTCGAACTCACAGAGATCCGCTTGCCTCTGCCTCCTGAGTGCTGGGATTAAAGGCATGCGCCACCACCGCCCAGCTAGTCACTTGTTCTTGATGAGCCATAATTACCATTTTTTTTTTGTCTGAATGTGAGTGTTTACCATCAGATGGTCACTCCATTTCCATTCTCTGGTATGAGAAATGTCAGTTGGAGGCGAGGTGGGAATTGAAGAACAGTTGGGGTTTTTACCTCCCCCATCCTGCTGTGTGATAGCGTGGCAATAGCTATAGAATTCTGCATCAACATCCTTGTTGGTAGCTCCCGCCCAGAGATTTAGTACTCAGTGGATTGTGGGAAGACTTTCTTTGTCCTCTGTCCCTTTGTTCGTGGAGGTGATAGTGGCTTCTTCTCCAGACAGTTCTTTGGGCTTTCCCATTCTCTTGACTCCACTGTCCAGACTCATAGCAATGTAAACAGTCCCTTCATTAAATCTCTACCAAACCAGAACAGCCTCCTGGTTTCTAGTAAAACCCATTCCCAGTGGAGTACGCAATGATGCAATGATCGGATGTAATCAGACATTCCAAACGGACAGGTAAGTTCATATTATATGGGCCATTCTCTCTGTAAGGGTTTAAGTATGTAACTGTGTGCTTGAACAATGTGTCTAGATGGAAGATAGTTAAATGTTATGAGATATTGTGAATAACCAAAATTTAAAGGAAACCATAGTCAATAAAGTACATACAAACTATGGACTTGAACAAATATGCCAAGCGTTTATAACAGGATAAGCACTGCTTTGAGTAGGAAAAGGAATCTGTTGCACGACTAAGATGTCATACAGTGTGGAGCCAGTGGAAGAGTGTAGACACGTTCTTTATAGAGTCTTTCTCCGTCTCAGCTTTAGAGCTTAAAGCCACCAGTTTAGCTAAACCAGCGGATGGAAAGAAATACAAAGGTAAACTTGAACTACTGAGAACGAGCTGGAATCTCTAGAGATAGACTGGACCTTACTTATATCTGTTTTGCATATCTCACCACAAAGTGCACCTACTTTTGACTCAGGATTTGAAGAGCTTGGAAGCTGGCAGTTCCTGGGGCATACGTGCTGCTGTATCTGTCTGAGGTGAGCAGTCTACAAGCACAACGTGGCACTCTCCACCAACATATAGGGTGTAAAGTAACTTGTCTGTAGCATTACTTCTGCTTTCTAAATTCTTCAGAATTTTCTCTCTCCCAGAGTCAGCTCAGGAACACAGCTGGGAATTTAGGATGGGGAAGATCTTCCAGCACAGGAAACCTAACGGTTCAATGCCCCTCCCCCCCAATACATTTCTTTGTGTGCCATCTACACATTCCTCCTTTTTTTTTTTTTTTTGGAGACAGGGTTTCTCTGTGGTTTTGGAGCCTGTCCTGGAACTAGCTCTTGTAGACCAGGCTGGTCTCGAACTCACAGAGATCCGCCTGCCTCTGCCTCCCGAGTGCTGGGATTAAAGGCGTGCGCCACCACCACCCGGCTACACATTCCTCCTTAACATTACATCTATGTACTAACTGCTAACTTCTACACAAGTCACTACCATTCCTGCCACACTACATGGCAAAAAATGCCTTAACGCTTTCCCCCAGAGAAAAATCTCTTTATCATCTTGGATCGTGTTCATTTCTCTTTCGACTGAGTCTACTCCCTGTTGATACAATTAATACAGAGATATAAATTTAATTACTACTGTGAGTAGGGAACAGGGAAAATGAACAAAATTGTGTGTGTGTTCACATCAAAATAAAGCACAAATACATATAGGTATCCTGTTTCTACAGGTGGTTATGTAGCTTTAAGTAGTCTATATTCTGTTTGCCCTCAACAAGCACTTAAATCTTGCCCTGGGGCCTTGCCTCTTATAAGAGACACAAATCCTTTGTATTCCTTGTGGGTTAGAACCCTTGGCAACCTGATCTGGATTGAGTTTTGTAGTTTTCTCCTAGTGTTACTATTAAGAATATACTGATATATTGTCAGTTTATATAAATCTCCCTTAGGCTGACGTACAAGTGACCATTGCTGAGCATCTTCAAACAGAAGAAATCTAACCCCTCATCATGCAGGAGGACTGAAGTCTGCAAAAAAAAAATATCATCAGGTTTGGCTTTGGTTTGGAAGTGAGGAGGGTGAACCCACTATCCCAAACCCTCTCTTAGCTTTGGGCAGTTTTCAGAAAAACCTCTGAATTCCTTGGCAATACCAGTTGTCACATGCCCATCTTCCCTGCCTCTGCTTACAACACCAACCACGTTGAACCAGGGCCCACCTTAATTGTTTATGATCTCATTTGAACTTGGTTACATCAACAAAGACCCTGTTTATATATTACAAAGGATTAGGATTTCACCCTATGTTTGGGGGAGAAGCAGTTCTGTCTAGAAGAATAGTGGGATGCCTAAATCTACATTCCAGAGGTATCCCCTTTCCCTCATTTTGTAGAAATAAATGACCTGAATTCCATCTGTCTTGTCATCCCAGGCGGGAATTACCATTTTTACTTGTTGACTTACTACATGAGGAATACAAACGGCAATACACATTGCAATCTCAGCTTCCAAATTAGTGATTTTTTTTTTTTTCTGTTTCTTGGTAGAAGTGTTCTTCTTTGGAGAATTAACAACTCTCAAGCAATAGAACCCAAAGTTTTGAGGTCAAAAAGCAAACTTTTGCTCTGTGTCACTCACTGAAAATAACAGCAAAAAGAACCATTCCTACTTTTAATCTTGACTCCAGAAGTTCTGGCTATGGAGGAAAGTCCATCTGACTTATTACTGTATATTACATTCTAGGGCATATTTTGGGGGCCTATTTGGTGTTGCTTTGAAGCTGGTGACATAACTCTTCAAAGCCTGGTTCATCATTCTTTCAGGTCATTTGCTTTAGCAACATGTAGACAGGATAAATTCCAAAGTCCTGAGTCCCTTGCCATATCTTGTCTGCTGTAAAACTAGATTCTTGTCCAGAGCAATGCTTTGTAAGAGACAGCAAATACATTGCATGCAACCTCACAGAATAGTTTTGACACCAGCATTGGAAGATAAGGGGCAATCCTCATCTAAGTTGGAGATTTAGTTCACTGAGAACAAAGTATTTCTATTTCTAAGATGAACATAGCTCAATGTAATCAATCTGGAATCAGGTGACTATCTACATCCCCTGTCCTCACACATCCCCTTAAGAAACAGTGCCATATTTGGGTTTCAGTGTTGCTGTGTATTGCTCAGAAGTTGTACACTCTAGAACAGCCTTAGGCTGGTTAGGTGTGGTAAAAAGGAACCCATGTTGTGAGCCCATACAGAGACTTTATCCTTGTGTGAGCAGTGGCCCAGGGAAAGGCTGGCTGTGAAAAGGCTGGCTGTAACCTAGACAACAGGTCGAATGTGTCTGCCTAATGATTAAAATCCTCTCCTGGTCTTGCTCCTGGAGAGGTATTGATATAAGTCAAAAATACCTTCTTATGTGACTGCAGATGATTCATGTTCTGGTTTCCCAGGCACAGTCTTCCTGTCACGTTCCTTCTTAGCCTCTGATTAGCCACCTAATCAGCTAAAATTAGCTGTTTCCCATAATCAGTGTAAATCTTGAGCCATCTTGAATTGCAGATCAGTGGTTCTCAGTCTGTGGGTTGTGACCCCTTTGGGAATCGAATGACCCTTCCAAAGGGACCACTTAAGACTATCGAAAAACACAAGGTATTTTACATGACTGTTTATGACAGTAGCAACATCATAGTTAAGAAGTAACAACAAAAATAATTTTATGATTGGGGGTCACCAGGACATGAGGAACTGTATTAAAGAGTTGAAACATTAGGAAGGTTGAGAACCACTGCTCCAGATGAACTGATCACCCAGGTACGTTGCTGTGGTTACCAACATTTGTGTAGCAATGGGAAACCATGCAGAATTGCCTATGTTTTCGTCTTTGGTCAGCCAGCTACAGAGACTTGTTGGAATATGAAGCGGCGAGGCTGCGTCCCCAACACCCCGGCCGCTTGGCTAGCTCATGCCCGAAATAACAACACACAAACTGTATTCATTTAAAGAACTGCTTGGCCCATACTCTAGCCCTTATAGGCTAATTCTCGCACCTGGACTAGCCCATTTCTAATGATGTTTGTAAGCACCCCAAGGTGCGCTTACCGGGAAGATTCTAGCCTAAGTCCATCGTGGGTTGCAGCTGCCTGGGAGAGCTGAGCATGGCGTCTCTGCTCCAGCAGAGCTGT
>NW_026067959.1:3897410-3994654 GCF_014885135.2 Alexandromys fortis | reverse complement strand
TGAGCATGGCGTCTCTGCTCCAGCAGAGCTGTCGGGTCTCTCCGGGAGCAGAGCAGAGTCTGACCTCACTTCCTCTTCCGCCCAGAATTCTATTCTGTTTACTCCTCCCATCTATGTTCCAAGCCATGAGGCCAAGCAGCTGGTTTATTATAACTTAACCAATGAAATCAACAGATTGATATGACACTCCCACATCAGAGACTCTCCATGAGGCTCCCTGTAACCACAAGTACCTAGGCTTTTTGCTTATACAATTGATTTGTACTTTCCTCAATGCTCATGATGGAGAAGCCCTGCCATAATTCAGGGTAGGAGTATTTAAGGAATGTCTTAAGTCTTTTATGGCAAACTACTAAAATACAGATGAAATAACACTGCCAACCTCTATAGAATACTAGCCGTTCAGAATCTCAATATTTGTATTCCCAATTAAGCTTATGTCCCCAAGCTCACCATTTTCCAGTTTCTTATCTTTTTGAAGGGGCAAGTTGTTAGCTATCATCTGTCCCATCTCCTTCCCCTACAGGTTCTCATTCCTCAGTCACCGGAAGAGGAATTCCTGATAACAGAAGACGTCTCAGTGACTCTCTCTCAGTACAGAACATGGGGATGAAGGTGTTAGACTCACTCTATAACTATACACGCCCACAGCGTGTTCTGCACCTGCTCTAAGTAACAAGGGAGCCCGGAGCCACAATGCAATGAAGTCTCTGCCTGGGTTTATTCCTTCAGACACCCTACCATGTCTAGCGTATCAAGCGTGGACTCAGTCTTTCCTTCTGCAACTGTCAGTTGTTTTGGATCATATCTCGCCTTTACATGTGTCTGACCTGGAGGAGACTCTTTGGTTTGGCCAGTGGCTGTAGGTGCTTGCTTAATGGACAGAGAATGTCCATTGAATGGAGAGTGGGTTCTATTTTCTCTTGGCACCTTAGAATCTCACTCTAATAGAGGCAGAACTGGAGGAAGAAGTGAGACAAGTCAGGACCAGGATTTCTACTATTGTCCTGGTAGAATTATTTATCTGGGATAAGATGCCAAACTATAGAGCCTTGGAGCATAAAGCCAGTGAGGCAGGTCTATATGTCTCTGCGAGTCTGCTCCAAAGAGACCATGAACTGTAAGACAATAATTATTATACACTTCTTAGACCTTCAATTCTGCTAATAATATTTCTATCATCTCTTTGTTCATATAATATCCATTTTTTTCTGCAAAAAAGGAGGAATTGATGCAAAAAACAGAAAATGATGCTTCATTCTGGTTACGATATTTTTTAAGTCAGAGTTTTTAAAATTAAAAATGTGTGTGTGTAAATGTGGCAGGGAGTGAGATTCAAGTCACAGTGTAAAGGACAGAGGACAACTTTTTGGAGCTAGTTCTCTTATTCCACCTTTCTGTGGGTGCCAGAAATTGAATTCAGGTCATCAGCCTCATCTATAAGTAAGTACCTTTGCCTGCTAAGATGTCTTGCAGGTAAATATGGTTATGATTTTTATTTTACAATTTTTGAGCATGTTTGTATCTTCTAAATTGTTACCAATAAACAGATCAGTACTTCTTCAGAAAGAACAAATTTCTGCCAGGAAAGGGGTTGAGGTCATTCAGTTTCTCGACATCAGGTACTATGTATGGCCTAGCTTCCCCTCTTGAGGAAGAATGAGAAAAGTCCTCCATGTTCCTTGCTCTGATGTCCTCAGTGCTTTGAGTTCTCCCCAGAGCCACTGCCTGGTGTGTGGGAGCCTGTTTTATTCTAAGCTGGGTGATTCCACTTAATTCTAGTCCTCTCGTCCTATGTGCTTCGTAGCGAAGATAATTTTAAAAGCAGCCCACGCTAAGCCTAAATCCAATCCTAGGAAATAAAAGGAAGGATGGCTATATTCTGGTGCTGGTTTTTGTCAACTTGACACAAAGCTCCACATATTTGGGAGATCTCTACTGAGTAATAATTGCCTTCATCAGACTGGCTTGTATGCAACTTTAGGGGGACATTTTCTTGGTTAGTGACTGATGTTGGGGTTGGGGCAGCCCACTGTAAGTTGTACCACTCCTGGATAGGTGGCCTTGGCTTGTATAAGAAAACAGGATGAGCAAGCCATAGGGAGTAAGCAGTAAGCAATGTTCCTCTGTGATCTATGTTTGGGTTCCTGCCTCCAGCTTTCTGCCTTGGCTTCCCTTGACAACGAACTGTAATTTGTAAGCCAAACAAATCCTTTCCTCCCAAGTGCTTTCAACCACAGACTTTGCCACAGTAAGAAAAAGCAGCTAAGATGCTTGCTAGTTTCCACCACTTTGATCAAGCACCTTAACTACCATCACTGCTGGCACTTTTACCAGAAAGAACAAAAGTCTGAGACATAATGGGGGTGACAAAGAAAAATCTC
The DNA here is from genome assembly GCF_014885135.2 of Alexandromys fortis. Classification (NCBI taxonomy): domain Eukaryota; kingdom Metazoa; phylum Chordata; class Mammalia; order Rodentia; family Cricetidae; genus Alexandromys; species Alexandromys fortis. The sequence goes on along the minus strand of NW_026067959.1, from coordinate 3,992,270 downwards.
ATAGACCAAAGTAGTCACAACAATAATTGTAAAGGAGAAATTTAGCTTAATGCTACGTTCTATTTTTAAAGCTATGGAAAAATTCTCGCCACGTGCATATGATGGCAAACAGAAGATAGGCATGGAAAAAATGACTGATTTTAAAAATAGCAAAATACTTGGCCAAGGTTGTAGTCATTAAAGTAATATGGCTGCAGACACTTTATAGCCTTCTGTTTTTAATTAGCTCAAAGAGTACAGTGTTCAGCCCAAGCAGGCATCAGCCGCTACATACAGCAGACTGATTAACTTTCACCCCCCACTTCATTAGCTTCCCAAAAGGTGCTGTGACATTGGATCAGGATAATTCTAGAAGTCACAATAAGCCAAAACAGTAAGACATATTTAGGGTATTATTGCTGTGAAGAGACACCATGACCACAGCAACTCTTATCAAGGCAAACACTTAATTGGGGCTGGTTTACAGTTCAGAGGTTTAGTTCATTATCATCATGGCAGGAAGTAGGGCAGCAGGCAGACGTGGTGCTGGAGAGGCACCTGAGAGTTCTACACTCGATTGGTAGGCAGCAGGAAGAGGGAGTGACACTGGGCCTGGCTTGAGCTTCTGAAATCTCAAAGCCTGCCTCTAGTGACACACTTTTTTCCAACAAGGACTCTTACTTCAGTACCACATGTCAAACTAACTGAAAATGAATTAAAAGACTAAATATAAGACATAAAATTATAAAATTCTTAGAGGAAAATATAGGGAATAGCTTTGTAACTTTGAATTTGTCAACATTTTCTTGGACACAACACACTGTTCATACCATAACACACAATAATACTTTAATAAATCTTAATCTAGTCCTCTCCATTTACAGATGAAAACGGTCACTTGTCCAAACTGTCAAAAGAAGGATTAAGCTGGGATTTGGACCCTGGAGTAGACTCGGTAAGATAAATGAAATAAGGGAGAGAAGCTAAGCACCAAAGGAGGGGCCGGTCCACAGTGAGCAGGTGTCAGGTACTCTTCTGGCAAGCTGCTCCTAGTTATTTTGACTCATGGATGCTTCCATTGACTAATTAAATTGTACAAATGCGACTCTGGACTAAGGCACATCCCATCTCCTCTTCAGTAAATCAGTGTAGCAGGCAGAGGAGAGTCATATTACTAACTAAGCCCTGGGGGAGGAATCGACCAATCAGCATTGCAGCAGTAGGCGATAGACCACAACTCTCCCTAGAGAAAGACAAATGGAAACAGAGTTGGAAGAAAGACCAAAGTGATAACAAGAAAATATGTCACTTCAGGTACATGCAATACTATGATGACATTTAGAAAATGTAAGGATGTGGCTGGGTGAGATGTGCATGGTTTATAAAATAAAGAAGATAACTCCCTGGGTCTTCTAATGATTATTTCTAACACTGGGGAAGCTGAGTGATGCACGGGAGCTCCAGACTGTTCTATTTCCCAAACACTGGCGACTGTACAGATATTCATGTTGTAACTATCTATCATGCTATCTACCTGTTTTATGCACTTTTCCATAGGTGATATTTCTCAATAAAAATGAAGTCTAAAACAGATTGGAGCTCAGTTTCTATTTTGAAAGTTGGGAAAGCAATGTGGATGGGTCACCACACTCAGTGAGCAGTTGTATGCGAAAACCAAGGGGACTGAGAATAAAGGTGCAGGAATTATTTCACAATTAGAAATACAGAGATGAACTACAAAATCACTGTTGGAAGAACAGCACTCGCTAGCCAGAGTGGCGATTGTTGAGAGTACTGTTGTTTAACACAATTGCAAAGAACACACAGCGTTGTAATTTTAACACTCCTGGAAGACAGGGACAATCCATCTTTAAAACACACACACATACACACACACAATAAAGATTAATTATTGTTTTTGCTTTCTTGAGAAAGAGCCTATCTGCGTAGCCCTGGCTGTCCTAGAACCCACAGAGATATGTCTCCTGAGTGCCGACATTAAAGCCACGCATATATGCCCAAAATATGATAAGGATTTTGATAGTGCATTAGCCGAAAAAGGGTTTTTTTGTTTGTTTGTTTAGTTTTGTTTCTTTAAGAATGAACCATTGATTTAGAGGGATCATTGACTTTTTTTTTTTGCATTGTAATTTTGAAGTGTGTACCTCAATAGCTGTAAATAAGTGTGAGACATTGTACACTCATTGCTGCTATTTCTAGGACAAGCATCAGCTTTTAAAATTTGAACCCAATCATGGTGTCCTCTAAGCCAGGGCTGCCCAGGGCCATATCTGGGTCCATGCCCTAACTGCAGCCAGGATCTGTATTGATGTCTGTGGCTTCTGATATTATCAAAGGTGATGCTATTGTCAGGGGTCTGGGCTGCCACCTGGGGCCACGGTGACATCTAGGTCTAGGCTGTGGTCTTACCACAGCTGGGGTCTGTGTTGATGTCTGTGGCCCATCATACCACCAGAGGCCACACGAATGCCGGGGGTCTAGGCTGTATCCCATGGCCATGTGGATATCTGAGGCCCCATGTGCTACCATATGGGGCCATTATATTGTCTGGGCCCAAAGTACTGCTGAAGACCGTGTCTGGGTCCATGGGCCAGTAGCAGCCAGGGTCTGAGCCCATGACTCCTGTTACTACCAAGGGCTCTATGGATTCCCAGGATCTGGACAGCCATCTGAGACCATGTTGGTGTTTGAGGGCCTTCCTGTCACCAGGGCCATACTGGTCTGGGTGGCCTATGCTGCCACCAGAGCCGTGGTCTCTGGGCCAGAACTGCTACCGAGGGCCATGTCTGGGTCCATGGTTCTGCTGCAGATAGGGTCTGTGATGATGTTCATGAGTTATGTTTCCACAGGGGGTCATAGGAACCATGCATCTTGAAATTTGAGGGTGTTGCTGGGTCAGCCCTGCCCCTCCCTGGCCCTGGGATACCGGCACTGCCCCTCCCTGGCTCTGGGATGGCTGGCACTGCCCCTCACTGGCCCTGGGATGGTTGGTACTGCCCCTCGCTGGATGCTGCAGCAGAAGAGCTGGTCCCACACCCCCATGGGAAAGCTGCTGCCCTCAACCCCTGTGCAATCAGAAGAGATGGCCTCACCCCTCACCTTGGGCATGGGAGATCTGGCCCCAAAGGCACCTTTGCCTGAGGGGGGCAGTCCCAGTGGCTCAGACCAACATCCTGGGCCTTGGATTGGCCCGCCCTAACATCTACCCCATCTGTGACCTGCTGGAATGTGCAAAGGGGCGGATCCTGTGGAACAATAACTGCAGAATCCCCATGACTTGGGGCTACAGCAGGATAACCAAGAGGAGTTCTGGTGAGGGTCAAATGATGATGGTGTGCCAGAGACCTTGAACCAAACCCAATGCTCATTGCAATGCACATTTTTCAGGTGGGGCTGATTGGAACTAAGAGCAAACTGCCCGACCACACCACAACTCCCAGTGCCACTGGGATGGATGAAGAAGTGTTGGAAAGATGGAAGAGTGGGAGGGTATTTTTGTTGTTGTTTTGTGTTTAATTAATTTGGGGGGGTGCTATAAGGGTGAGGAGCAGATTTGGAGGGATTGGAAGGTGAGTGAGATTGGGCTACATGATGTGAAATTCCTAAAGAACCAAAATTATAAAAAATTTTGGACCCAAAGTATGATAATTATTTTGGGTGGATGGACGCCGTTAGCGTATTTATACGTGCATGAGGATGAAGACCAGTGCTAAGAGGTACGCTTCCTAAACTCCCCTGCCACAGCTCTGTTTAACTCTTTGCCTCCTGCCTTAAATGCCAAGGCAAGAGCAGCCACCCTGTCTAGCCTTCCTCCTGTGCTGCTAGTAGACACGGTGTGACTTAGCTTTCAGGCTGGTCTCAGTGGAAAGCAGTCTCAGCAGAAGAGCATCAGAGAGGTTGTTGTGCATCTGGTGCTGGCATTGTGCAACGGTCCAGCTGTTCATCTAATCCTCTAAGCTCTAAGCATACAAGTCTTTAACGGTAGCTTTGTGCTTCCTGCTGACTGTGGCACAGGTTTTAATATTTAAAGGAATGAAGTCTTAAAACATTTTCCTTTGCTTGATTGTGAATAGCCAGACACTCTTGTGAGCAAAATAATCAGGACTCGGGATCTTTAATGAGGCCCCCCTTCTCTCTTTTTCCTTTTACTTCTCTCTTTAATTTGGCCTCATATAGACCCTAATATTATAATAAAGACACAAGACACTAACTTACAATAGAAAACAATCTAACCCAGATGTTGATAGCAGACTATAAGCACAAGTCTGAGAGCTTGCTTCAAAAGTTAGAAAAGCATTGGGATCCTAGAATAGCAGGCATAGCCCACAGCTAAAATATCCCTGTAGAACTTGTAATCAAGGCTATCACCATACACAGAAATTACAGTAACCTTCTTGTCCACTCTTATCTTCTCCCCTTCTTTCCCTTTCCCTCTGTGGCCCATCTCTCCTCATTGCTATTCTTTTCAACGCTTTAGGTTCCTAGGATCTTCTAGTGCAGTTGGGACTTTAGTACTCTTTTGGTTATCCTGGCAATGTCTATATTTCTGAAGAGGAAGAAGAAGGAGGAGGAAGAGAAGGAGAGAAGAAGAACCAACAAAAACAACGAAACAGTCTTAAGGACCTTTCCTGAATTCCTCTCCGCTGGCAAAGTCCTTTAGTTCCTCACCTCCACAGGGATCAGAGAGACTTCCCATGAAGCCTGTCAGGCCTCGTAAACTGAACTATCTTATGGTTTCAGGAGTCCCGAGACACTGTGTGTGGGAGGAAGCACCTCCCTCCATAAAACATGAAAGCTATTTGCCAATGGCATGAAATAAAGATAAAATGTAATCCAGATTATATCATTAAACTTCCATTACTTTTTCCTTTAATTGTAAATTGAAAATCAACTTGCACAGACTCCTGCAATGTTATAGACCTCAAGTGCTGTGCCTGCTATTCCTTATGCGTAGACAAATCCTACCTGTAAACCAGACTTAAACGTTGGCTGGATTACATTAGTTTACCAGATTGTGTCAGCTATCAGTTAGGGTGGGGCGGGGCTGATGGCAAATAGTGCAATAAAGTGCAAAGTAGCTTAAGCAACAGAGGGAAAGTGTAGGCTGCGATAGCTGCTAAGTAAGGAGACTAGACTGCCTCTACACCTTTGGGCTTCTACTCTTGGATATTTGCATTTTGCAGATAAGGACCTAGAGACAGACCTTGTAAAAGGTGGCCCTTTGCCTTTTTAGTGCCTTGCTTCCCTGTACACCTTACATAAGAGGTCGTTTTTCTGCTGACTAGAACCTAAGAGTAGCAGACACTCACTTTCTCAGTCTCCCTTGAAGCTGGCCATTGCAACTTTGGTGAAAGTATTCCAGTGGCTTGGGGTATTTTCTTCCTTAGACGTGCACTCGCCACTCTGTCCATTCCACTTTAGAATACACATGGATTCTGTAGCTGTCTGGCAGCCATGGAAGGTCACAAGGACAACATTTGAGAAAGATGGTAGAGAAGAGAGCTCTAACCCAGAGTTGTTGATGCTAGGGTTGACCTACTTTCGCAGCTCTGGACGCCTATCCCTGAACACTTTCATGGAGTGTGTGAGTCTCCATCACACGGCTCCTAGCTGGGCAGTCCTATTAATGGAATAATATTTATCTAGATATTAAGAGAACAAATGACACATCATTAAGTTTTCGATATTGATCAGTATTATGAGCACAGTAAATATCACGGAGGTTACTTCAAGTTGTACAATTACAGAAGGTCTCCTTAAGGTGACCTTTAAGGCTGGTGGAGCCAGCCATGCAAAGATCTGGAATGCAGGGTGCTTCAGACAGCAAACAATAACTCTACAAGTCCTAATCTTTAGGAGCACGAACTTGAAAAACAGAAAGAATCCCATTGGTAAGCAGCAAGTAAGGAGAAAGAAGTGTAGGAAATGAGGCCAGAGGAGCAACAAGAGACAATTTGCCTTTTAGATATGTTTCTGAGACAGGGTCTCACTATGTAACCCAGTCTTGTCTTGAACTTGAAATTCTCCTACCTCAGCATCATGAGCGCAGGTACTAAAGGTTTGCACCACCATTCCCAGCTAATGTTTGTTTTTTAACCGAAGGCTTCAGGATATAGACTATCAGAATGAGATAATGCTTTGAAATATGAGATGGTAAAATCTCATCATAGAAGTAGCTGCAGAGTATGCTTATCAAATATGGTGACAGGATCTACCCACCTTTCTTATACTTAACCCTGTCCATTTTTTTTGTTTTTCAGAGACTATCATATGCACATTAATAAATTTTTTGTCCAACATAACATGTTTCTCTGCTGACACATAAAACATATCAAACCAAAATGAAAAAGTATCTGGGTGGTGGTGGTGCACTCCTTTAATCCCAGCACTCAGGAGGCAGAGACAGGCAGATCTCTGTGAGTTCAAGGCCATCCTGGTTTACAAACCTAGGACAGGCTCCAAAAGCTACAGAGAAACCCTGTCTTTAAAAAAAAGAAAGAAAGAAAGAAAGAAAGAAAGAAAGAAAGAAAGGAAGGAAGGAAGGAAGGAAGAAATAGAAAAGAAAGGAAAAAGAAAAAGTAAAAGAACAGGTTTATTTGAGCAAAGCAACTCCCTGCTGGGTTCTCCAATCCTAGAGATCAAGGCCAGAGAAGCCACTTGCCAGAACTAAAACAGGGAGATTACATAACCTGCAGGCAAGGGGTGATGATGTGTCCACCATAAGCTGGGTTTGTGCCCAAGAATGATCCAAAGCTGAAATATTTAGGTGGGACTTGGGCTACTGGCAGCAATCGGGGGAGGAAGTTGCAGTAGTCACCAGGAATGCAGAACTGGAGTTTTGGCACCAGTTTTGGAGATTCTCTGAGAGGGCGGAGTTTGGAGAGAGAGCAAGAGGAATGGGGCTTTCTGGATCACGAAGGGGTGAGCTGGAGGTTCCAACCAAACACACACAAACATAAAAGTGGGGTCTTATGAAAGAATCAAGTCATTTTATAGGCTTCCCTTGGGAGTCTTTTCAAATTGGGGTCAGGGAGCCAACCTGGCACATTGTAGGTAGTCAAAGGCAAAGACAAAAGGCTTGGCTATAATCTTAGAGGGAGCCAGGGATGCAGCACCTGTTCTTTGGGGGTGGGGGGACCTGCTTGTCATTCCTCAACAAGAATAAATGGAAAATGTAACCAGTAATATTCAAGTCTTTGGTTCTGCTAGGCTCTTAATGCCCAGCTCCACCTCCCATGCCCACTTCAGACCTGAGAACAGTTCGGCACATTGCATATTTGTGCGACAGTCAATCTGTAGGGGGAAATACAGTTGATGTTCAAAACTTAACAACTTAAACATCTGCTCTGAATGATTGGTCAATCTGAACAGAAGCCAGTCTGGCATACACATGAGAATGCGACATCTGAGGTCAAGCTAGCACTGTTCCCTCCAGATGACTCCTCAGAGATCCCAGGCTTCTTAACAAGGAAATTGTTACACTTAGTTTCAAAACTTTCTGTAGATTTGCTTAGTAACTGGAAATATAATGCCTACATTTATTAATTAAATGAACAGCCTGCTTGAAAATTATATACTAAAATTAGTTTCATTGACAGTAGACATACTTATTGGATCTCACAAAATAATCAACAGCTCTTCTACATATTAGAATAACCATCAAAAATCAGTTGTTCCTGTAACTGAAATATAAAAAAAAATAAAAAAAAACAAGAAGAACTAAAATAATCCTGTTAATGAAAGAGTTTCTAGAGGCACCACCATCCCTGATTTCAAGTTCTATGACAGAGCTATAACAAAACAAAATAAACAAACAAAACTGCATGGTTCTGGCATAAGAACAGCCAAGTTGATCAATGGAATAGAATTGAAAACCCAGAAATAAATCCACAACCTATGGACACCTGATTTTTACAACAAAGCCAAAATTATACAGTGGGTAAAAGAAAGCATCTTCAACAAATAGTATTGGTCTAACTGTATGTTGGCATGTAGGAGAAGGCAAATAGATCCATATCTATCATCCTATACCAAACTCAAGTCCAAGTAGATCAAAGACCTCAACATGAGGGGCTGGAGAGATGGCTCAGTGGTTAAGATCACTGACTGCTCTTCCAAAGGTCCTGAGTTCAATTCCCAGCAACCACATGGTGGCTCACAACCATCTGTAATGAGGTCTGGTGCCCTCTTCTGGCCTGCAGGCATACACACAAACAGAATATTGTATATATAATAAGTAAATAAATAAATATTTTAAAAAAAAGATCTCAACATGAATCCAGATAAACTGAACCTGATAAAAGAGAAAGTGGGGAATAGCCTTGAACACATTGACACAGGAAAAAACTCCATGAACATGAATAGCCCAGGGAGTAATATCAACAATTCATAAATGGGACCTCACAAAACTGAAAAGCAAAGGACACCGTCAATAAGACAAAATGGCAGCCTACAGAATAGGAAAAGATCTTCACCAATCCCACATCTGACAGAGGAAAGTTTCCAAAATATATAAATAACTCAAGAAACTAGACATCAAAAAAACCCCACAAATAATCCAATTTAAAAATAGAGGGTACAAAGAATTTTTTTGTTTTTTTTTTGTTTTGTTTTGTTTTGTTTTTTCGAGACAGGGTTTCTCAGTAGCTATGGAGTCCGTCCTGGAACTCACTCTGTATACTAGACTGGCTCAAACTCACAGAGATCTGCCTGTCTTTGCTTCCTGAGTGCTGGGATTAAAGGTGTGTGCCACCACTACTTGATGCAACAGAGAATTCTTGACAGAAGAATCTCAAAATGGCTGAAAAACAGTTTAAAAAATGCTCAACATCCTTATCCATCAAGAAAATGCAAATGAAAACAACTCTAAGATTCCATCTTACACTTGTCAGAATGTCTAAGATCTAAAACACAAGTGATTCCTCATGATTCAAGGATATAGAGCATGGGGGAACACTCCTCTATTGCTAATGGGAGTGCAAACTTGTACAGAAACTTTGGAAATCAATATGTCAGTATCTCAGAAAATTGGGGATTGATATACCTCAAGACCCGGCTATACCACTCTTGGGCATATACCCAAAGGATGTTCAATCATACCACAAGAACATTTTATCAACTATGTTCATTAACAACTTTATTCATAGTAGCCAGAAACTAGAAATGACCTAGATGTCCCTCAACCAAAAAATGGTTAAGGAAAATACAGTACATTTAACCAATGGACTATTACTCAGCTAATAAAAAAAAAATAAGTCACAAAAATTGCAGACAAATAGATGGAATTAGATTTTTTTGGATTTTTTTTTAATTTTTCGAGACAAGGTTTCTTTGTAGCTTTGGGTTCCTGTCCTGGAACTAGGTCTTAGAAAAAAAAAATCATCCCAAGTGAGGTAAACCAGGCCCAGAAAGACATACATGGTGTGTGTGGTATGTACTCACTTATAAGCAGATATTAGCTGTAAAGTAAATGATAATCATGTTACAATCCACAGTCCTGAAGAGGCTAAGTAACAAGCAGGATTCAAAAGGAGAAGCAGGAATATTCCTGGGAAATGGAATAGACAATGCTGGTAGATAGGAGTGGGGATGAAGTGGGGGTAGGGGGTAGGGATGGGAATAGAGGATAGAGGGAGAGAGTACTGAGAGAGACAACTGAAATTGGGGGGCAACTCAAGGCTAGAAACCTAGTGCAAAGGAAGCTACCAGGAATCTACGAGGGTGACCTTAGCTAAAACTCCTAGCAATGGGGGATAAAGAGCTTGAATCGGCCATCTCTTGTAACCAGGCAAGACTTCCAGTGCAGGGAGTGGGACACCAACCCAGCCACAAAACCTTCCACCTGCCATTTGTCTTGCCTGCAAGAAGTACTGGGGTAAAGGTGGTACAGAAATTGTAGGCGTGGCCAACCAATGACTGGTCCAGCTCGAGATCCGTGCCACAAGAGAGAGCCCACCCCTGACACTGCCTGGAGGGCCAGGATTCGGAGTCTAGATGGCCCAAAGATCTAGTAGAGAACTAAACACAACTAGATAAAAAGTCAATGAAATGATCCCTAATGATATTCTGCTATACTCACAGACAGGTGCCTAGCCCAGCTGTCATCAGAGAGGCTTCATCCAGCAACTGAAGGAAACAGATGCAGAGATCCACAGCCAAACATTAGGCAGAGCTCAGGGAATCCTGCTGAAGAGGGTGAGAAAAGGATTGTAGGGGGCAGAGTGTCAAAGATGCCACAAGAAAACCCACAGAATCAGCTAACGTGGGCTCACAGGGGCTCTTAGACTGAACCGACAACCATGGAGCCTGAATGGGACTGACCTAGGCCCTCTGCACATGTTATAGTTGTATAGCTTTGCCTTCTTGTGGGATTCATAACAGTGCAAGCAGGGGCTGTCTGACTCTTTTGCTTGCTTTTGGGACCCTGTTTCTTATTCTAGGTTGCCTCATCCAGCCTTGACAGAAGAGGCTGTGCCTAGTCATACTGCAGCTTGATGCCACATTAGGTTGGTATCCATCAGAGACCTGCCCTTTTCTGGAGAGAAACAGAGAAGGAGAAGGGAGAGAGGGGAGGTGGAGGTAGAGGCTGGAGGAGAGGAGAGAGGGGAAACTAGTTAGCATGTAAAAAGAAATTAAAAAGAATATTATTAAAGGTTAGATTCTGATAGCAAAAGATAAAAGAATAAAATCTAAGAATATGCTTAGGATATAAAGAATATTAAAACTATGCAACTGTGCTGAAAATAATAAAAGTACTTGAATTAGCTGAGGGAGAACATATGCTTTTGAAGGCGTTCTTTAATATTGTAACATGAAAGTTCTTTCCTGTTTTAATGCAATAGGGCTTGGGAAGTGCATTTGCATAGCCTTATACTTTTAAAAATGGAATAATGAAATCCTAAATAATATGTCCAAGATATTTTTTATAAAAATTAAATAGAAGTATAATATACATAAAAGCATATCAGAAGTTTACAATGAATTCTTCAGCTGTTTTTTAACTGCCTAAATACCAAAGTTTATCTGAAATAGAAATGTAGCAATATAGCAATATATTAATCTTCTATAATATAACATAGTAGTGTATAGTAATACCCATATAATTTCAATAAGAATGAAAAAATCAGTATCAGATCAGGATACTCTAAGACCAAGTTCTCAGCACAAAGGAGATTTATTTGCCCCAAAAGCACAATGGGCAGAGAATAAGAGGCAAAGGCAGGAGATAGAGGACAAGGAGAAGGGGAAAGGAACAAGGGGGTCAGGGATATTTGTCCCAGAGGACGACAAAAAAAAAAAAGGACTAGCTCCAGATAGAAAAAAGACAGATGTGGCCAATAGAAAAATGGAGGTTTAAAGACAAAAGAAGAAATCTCGTATTAAAATGGGGTGTTTAATTTTAATTGAGCATGTTAATCAGGTGAGCCAAAGGGGATTTTTGATTACCATACTTCAATACTTTGATAGTTGCACCTTGGTGGTCAGCCTCAGGAGGAGGAAGTGTCCAAATAAGGGACTAGACCTTGATGTCTAGCTTTGGGAATGTAATCTAATAATTTTTTAGAAGGCGGAGGGAATGGGGGAAAAGAACAAGGCTTGCCAGAGCCATGCTCACCATGCTCGACTGGGCAGAGTCCCTCCAAAGAAGACACTAATTTGAAACTGCCACAGCACTAGAGAAATCAGTATGAAACAGAAATTCAAAAGACAAACTTAAGAGTAGATGCACCAAAAATGTGGTAAGTGGAGTGTTTTAAGCTGCTAAGTTGATAGATCTAGAAAACAGTGTTAGGCTAATTGTGATACAAGTATTCAACTGGCCATTTAAATAATCAATATATAGAGCCAGAAATTAATATGCAGTTTAAAGCCCAGGATGAATTGCAATGGAAAAGATAGATTTTTTTCTCCATACACTTAGTACATCTCTATGGAAAGTCTCATAAAATTAAACAACTAGTAGAAAGAAAGCATTTGAAGTGTTGATGATGATGCCCCAGCTAGCCTGATAGGACAGAGATAATGATGATGGCAGATAATGATGTAGGCAGAGTCTGGAGTCTGATGGTTTGTACTTGAACAGGAAATGTCCCAAAGGTCAACTTAGATAGACCGAACGTTGGCTGAGACAAGGAGTCTTATATGAGAAACATATTGAAAAAGCCCTCTCTAAGAGCACCCAGAGGAACTAGGGATATAGAAGGTGGGGAGCTCAGCTTGCTGAAATAAAAACTGGATAAATTAAATTAGTTGTTTTAGCTAGGCCAAAGGGTGAGTGAATGATTCTTCCCACAGCAGTCAGAAGTTCAGAGGGCTCCACCCTGCAATGTGGGCATAAGTATTTATAAACAGAGAAGGAAGTAACTTCCCAAAGTAGTCTAATTGGTTACAATTCACATTTGCTTTATTCTGAAGATGGCATGGTGAGACATTGCTTTGCCTGGACAGAGTTGTATCTGTTGACACTCTGTCATTGGCTGAAGTTCGGCTGCTGTGTGATTGACTAGGGCTGTACTCAACTCGAGTTGCAGTTAGCTAAGTCAAGGCTGAAGATAAGGAGACAGACAGGCTGACATTTAACCTCGGTACAAACCTGTTGAAAAAATCTAGGACATGCATAGAATCCTGGAGTGATGTAGGATTCCTTTCTGTACGCTGTGAATACCATTGATGAAAAAGAAGCTGTTTTGGGCATGTGATAGATCAGCATAGAGCTAGGTGGGGAAAACTAAACTGAATGCTGGGAGAAAGAAGGCAGAGTTAGAGAGAAACCATGTAACCCGTGGGAGACAAACACCAGAACCTTACATGGTAAGCCACAGCCTTGTGGTGATACACAGATTAACAGAGATGGGTTAAATTAATATGTAAGAGTTAGCAAAGAAGTTAGAGCTAATGGGCCAAGCATTGTTTTAAATAATACGGTTTCTGAGTTATTATTTCGGGAATATGGGTGGCTGGGAAATGAACAAATATCCTCTGTAAACAATTTGGCACCCAACATGGAACATGAACCCCTGACCCTGAGATTAAGAGTCTCATGGTCTACTCACCTTGGTGTTTAGACTTTTTCATACCACTTTCTACCAGTTAGCCTTTCATTTAAGGTCATCACAGTGTTAGGACAAGTTTTCTTTGAAGATAATTCTTTGGGAGTAGTGGGAAGTATAGGCATTAGTTCTCAGCCTTGAGATAGCAAGAACACTAGAAGGGGAAGGGGCAATGTTGAGGCAGCCTTAGCATCTTCTACAATAATTCACTCTCCCTGATGATGTCATTCAACTCCTTTGAAGCTTGTGTTTCCACATCTGTGATGAGGAAAATTGTATGGGAGATATGGGTCATGAGACAGATCATAGGAAATCATTTCTGTTAAGGTCCTAGCCCACCAAAAAACACCCAAATGATAGAAGTTAGAGAATGCAACAGGTCTAAACACTTACTAGGAGTCTGGGAAGATGGCTTAAAGTGCTTACTGTATGTGGTGGGTTGAATAAGAATGACCCCCATAGGCTCATAGATTTGAATGTTTGGTTGCCAGGCAGTGGCACTATTAGGAGTTGTGATCTATTGAAGCTGGTGTGGCCTTGTTAGGGGAAGTATGTCACTGGGAGTGGGCATTGAGATTTCAGATGCTCAAGTCAGGTCCAGCATCTCTCTCTTTTCTTACTGACTGTCTGTCTGGATGTAGAACTCTCAGTTACCTTTCTGGTAGCATGTCTGCCTGCTTACTACCACGCTTCCCACCATGATGATAATGAATTAAATCTCTGAATGTAACTACATAAGCCCCAATTAAATGCTTTCTTTTATAAGAGTTGCTATGTGAGGTAGTTTGAAAGAAAATGGTCCCCAAAGGGAGTGGCACTATTAAGAGGTGTGGTCTTGTCGGAGTAGGTGTGATCTTGTTGAAGGAAGTATCTCACTGTAGAGGCTTTCTTTGAGGTCCCATATACACCCAGGCCACACCCAATGTCTTAGGCTATTTCTTTTGCTTGCAAGTCAAGATGTAAGGACTTTCAGCTCCTTTTCCAGCACCCTGTCTGCCTGCATGCTACCTTGTTGCACCACAATGATAATGGATGGACTAAATCTCTGAAAATGTAGACTACTCCAATTAAATATTCCTTCCTGTTTAAGAGTTATTGTGGTCATGGCATCTCTTCACAGCAATAGACCACTAAGACACTATGCAAGCATGAAGTCTTCAGAACCCCAACAACCACAAAATAGGAAAATCACAGAGATCCACCTGCCTCTGCTCACAAGTGCTGGGATTAAAGGTGTTCATCGCTGCTGCCCAGTGATCAGAAACTTAAAGATAGAAGGAAGTACAACATTGTATTGGATATTGAAAAATTGGCATTGAACTAAAAGACTAATAAAATAGGAAGGGATAACGAAGGCAAAGCAGCTCATAAAGAATTATAGTAGAAAAGTATAATCACTGATATAGAAGTAATTAACTTCCATCAGATTGGTAGACTAAAAGATTGTACCCAGACAGAGTCAAATGCTAGGCTGGGACTTGCAATCTATCGCAATCCACTGACATCGATTTTCTCTATGAACTTGGATATTCTGCTTTCTTTGTGTTTATTTCTATCTTTCCTTTCTCTGTAGGTGAAAAAGTAACCCAACAATAAGCTTCCCAATTCTCAGGCTTTCTGGTAGGTAGAATCCTTAATTATGGATGGGGTTCAGCCATAGTCTGTAGTTTGTATTTGTTACTAGTTCTCCCAAACATAAATCCCTAATGAAATATTTGGAAATATTTAAAGAAATAATACTAATTAGAGTCAAACAAACAGATCCCCTTAAGCATATTAAACAACAGTAGCATCAACAACAACAAAAATCACTGTAAGCATTGAGTCCCCATTGTGCTGAGTAGATGATCTTTTGTGTGATATGAGTGATGTTTTAAGCAATTATCTTAGAACCCTGCTTTGAAAACTGATGTTCATTTACTAAATGAATTATTTTGTACACGCGCTAGCCAGCTTGCTCTGCCCTTAGACTCACATTCTGCAAACATACTCAGTCGGGCAGATTCTTGATTGGAAACGTGAACAATACTACAGGGTAAAGAGAGTTTAGGAGAGATGGATTACAAAGGTGAGTGTGAGCTTGAGAAAAACAGAATCCGGGCTGGCAAGAGACAGGCTACCTCCCTTCAACCGAAGGGAGAAAGTAGGAATTGCAGTTCTTGGAACATCTAGGGTGGTGTAGGAGGGAGGCTAGGAAGGGACTGGAAGCTGTGCTAGTAAGGCAGTGTGGCTGACTTCAGCTCTTCAGGGAGCTTTCATCTGGGGGCTCTTCCTCACCAGCACACATTTCCACAGTCATAGGGAGCAGAGGGTAGCAGCCGTAGCTCATAGGCCATCTAGAAGGGAGGCATCACACTTTTACATCTGTAGAGCTTACATTTATTTCGCAGATCTTATTTATTTATTTATTTATTTATTTATTTATGTGTATGTGTGTGCACCCACTTGGCAAATGTGGGTGCCAGTGGCTGCCAGATGAATTTGTCAGATCCCCTGGAACTGAAGTTACAGGCAGTTGTGAGATGCCCAACTTACATGCTGGGAGAAGAATTCTGGTCCTCTGGAAGATTAGGAAGTATATTTAACTACTGAGCCATCTCTCTAACCCCTGAAGTTGTACTGTCTCTGGTTTTACTAGAAGTTTGGCTAGAGGTGGTTCCTTTCCTCTTTAGGCTCTCTCTTTACCAATCCTCTGTCTGGGTAGCTGACCTGGATGATCAACCCTGATAGGTCTGTACATTCAGCTAATGGAAACATCCCTAGCGTAGAGTAGAGTCAGAGCCTCAGCTTCCTTCCCTAGAAAGCTGAGTGTTCAGAGGTCAGTCAGGAAAAGAGGACCGCTACCAAAAGATGATTTATCAAAACAAACGGTGTAGCTTCTCTGGGCCAAAACATGGGCGGCTCTGGCCTGGGAAAGTTTCCACCAGTCAGAAGGTTAGAGAAATGATGGTGTCTTTAGCTAGCTCATGGGACAGCAGGGTTTCTAAACAAGGCAGAGACCTCAGAAAAATTGGTGCATACTGGTGTGCTTGGTAGCTGAGTGGAACACGCAGATGGGAGATTGTAAAAAAGTCTGTAGAAACCACCACCACGTGCCTAATGTTGGACTGGAGGCCGAGTAGAGCAGCCTCAGCCCTGAAAAATAAAAAAGTGAGGTGAAAGCAAGAGAAAGAGAGAAACCCACCAGAGCCCACCAGAGACATTTGCATCTGTCTGCCGCAGTGTCCAGTCCACACAATCTTCAAAACGTAGGATTCTTTCTTGCAAATCTTACTTGTGCTCCTCTGCATACTAAGTCTTACCTGAAACTGTCCTGGGACAGGGATTCTGGCAAACTGGCTTCCCAGCTATGGACAAATGTCAGATCCCTGCCTGACCCACAACCGAGGACTACTGTTTCCTCTACAGTGACTATTTCTTATGACTGCTGGGCCCACTGGTATATGTTGGGGCCTAAAATGAGGTACAGTTTCACTGCCACCCCACATTTTAACTCTCTATTCTTCCTGCCCCCACCTTAATATTCTACTCCTCAGAGATTCCCCCAACCCTGACCACATCTTGGAATGTTGGTATTCTGCCTAGCACCTCTCAGCCAATAACCATGCAGGAGAGCAACATTTTGAAAAGGTGTTTACTCCAAACTGTGAGAAGAAGACAATTTCTCATCTTTATGCTTGATTGTTTTTGTTTGTTTGTTTTTTGGAGCCTTGTCATATCTTTCAGGCAAAGCAAACTCATAGTATAACTAAGATAAAAGACATTATTGGGGTGTGTGTGTGTCAACTCTATGTTGTGGTTTATTCTTAGACAAATGTCCCTATCTCAAACACACTTTAATAGCAACCCTCCTCAGTCCCTGATCTTACAAACTCCTCCATCTACTTCTTTCAGGCAGGAGGTTCAAGACTTTCTCTGCTTCCCCACCTGCACAGCAATGGTTTACACAAATTATATCTAATGGTTCATAAGTACATGATACTGCGGTCAAAATTGTGCCAGATATTGGTGCACTAAATGTTGAAGTGGCCTTTTGGAAACACTAGAACAAAAATAGCCTTAAAGAAACTTTAACTCCCTGTTTGACTAAGAAAATCAGGGCTGAACTTCTTTTGTGTGTGGGTATGGTTTTTCAAGACAGGGCTTCTCTGTATAACAGCCTTAGCTGTCCTGAAACTTGCCTTGTAGACCAGGCTGGCCTTGAACTCACAGAGATACACCTGCATCTGCTTTCCCTGTGCTGGGATTAAAGGTGTGTGCCACCAACTTTAATCAACAGTTTTTACTAACCTTTGAAAGCATTATATGGGAGAGTGATTGATCCTAATAGACCAGAGCCTGGGACAGAGGTGGAAAACAACAACCCATCGGACAAGCCAAGCCTGCTTTGTTGAAATGTAGCCATGTTCATTTGCTTATGTGCTGTTGTCACACTGCTTTCTCACCATGGCGGCACAGTTGAATGGTGGCAACAGAGATCGTCGACCCACAAAGACAGTACTATTCACCCCTGGGACCCTTACTGATAACGGTTGCCAACCCCTGGCTTAAATAAGAAAACCTGCCAGCAGCTCTCTCCACGCAGCCTCTCTTCCTCAGAAAGGATTTGCCCCGAGGCCCTGCCACAGGCTGACAAAGTATGGATACCTGTAGTGTTTGAAAGCCTGAAAGCAGGTCAAATGTAAAGGAACACTTGAGAAAGCGTCCTGGCAGCCTGGGGCTGCTTTAACTTTGTTCTGTATTATGTCAAAGGCATCATACAAATTGCCTAGTCTATTGTTAACTGTAAAATCCCAGGGGAAGATAGGTGGAACACCTAACTTCTTCCCAAAAGAATCCAGAATAGGGATTATGACCATTAACTGTGGCCATCTTTTTATTTATTTTATTTCTCTGTGGCTTTGGAGCCTGTCCTGGAACTAGCTCTTATAGACAAGACTGGCCTTGAACTCACAGAGATCCTCTGCCTCTCAAGTGCTGGGATTAAAGGCCTGCACCACCACCACCCATCTTGTGACCATCTTGATAGGATTTAGCATTGTGAGTCAGGAGGCAAAGGTTACTTGGTGGAGGGACAGAACTGACTCTTGCAAGTTGCCCTCTGCGTGTATGGGCGCTCACGCACGCACATGTAATAAATAAAGTCACTATGGGAACGGACCTCTGGGCGCGTCAGTGAGGAATGATTGCTTCGTTACATCGATTAAATAAGGTATGAGGACACACCCTAAATGACAGATTAAATGAAAAGGAGAAAGCCCCCTGAGTACCAGCATTTATTTATCTCTCTGTTTCCTGGCCTGTAATGTGACAATTGCCTGAAGTTCTTGCCATCACCCCTCTCCTGCCATGATGGACAGTATCAAACCGGAAGCCCGAACAAACACTTTCTTAAGCTGCTTTTGTCAGCCATTTTGTGTCAGCCACAAGGCAAGTAAGAATGCCCGGGATTATTAAATGCTACAATTAAGGCTGAAGAAAGCAAAACGACCCTGGCCAGTGAGATTAAAAGATTAGAAAATGCACAGTTTTAACATGTAATGGTCTATGTTATTAAATAATTTTCCTGTAATTATCACTCGTTCAAACAAACCAAAGACTTTGAATCTCTTCTGCAAGGGACATGAGAGCAGCACAGAAGATTGAGTCAACCAATAGCGAATGACACAGCCCGCCCACTCCCTGAAGATTGAGACAACCAATAGCGAATGACGCAGCCCACCAGCAAATGATGCTGCCTGCCCACTCCCCCAAGAATGAGACAACCAATAGCGAATGACGCAGCCCACCCGCTCCCCACCCTTTCCTTCCGAGCCTCAGGATGTGGGTGCCCCAGAGCTACAAAGAACGCCTCAGAGGCTGGACCTACGGGCTCTGCAGTGGATACTTCCAACTGCGGAGTCACAAGGTACCTCACCAACATACAAACCTCCCACCATCTTCCCATGTGTCTCGAATGTCAAACCTAGATCTTGAAAGATCTAGAGATGGAACCCAGCAAAGGATCTCAGGAATAGACTAGGGTTTAAAGAAATAATTCTTATGGTCACAACAAAAAATATTGATAGGTAAAGACATTAGGAAATAAATCTTAACTTTCTTTGTGAGTTGGGTGGTGGCGCATGCCTTTAATCCCAGATCTCAGGAGCCAGAGGCAGGTGGATCTCAGTGAGTTTGATTCTACAGAGTAAGTTCCAGGACAGGCTCCAAAGCTACACAGAGAAACCCTGTCTCCAAAGAAAAAGAAAAAAAAAAAAAAAGAAAAGAAGAAAAAGAAAACCTCTTTCCTTGTGGCTCTGAAGGGTTCAGAGTTCACGCTCTCTTGGTTCTCTGCTTAGACTGGAGTTCAACAGCCACCCTTAATGATTAATCAGCCCCGGGGCAAGGGACTTTATTTTCCTTTCACAGATGAGGGCAGTCACCACACTGTCTTTCAATCAGACAGACTCGCTCTTGCAGACTGGGAACACATTTTTGAATGCCTGACTCTCTGCTTTCCTCCAAGTCACTCCGCTTCCCTGGAGAACCCAGAACTAGGGCCAGAGCCCACTGGACGTTATCTCATACAGTGCGTGATCTCATCATTTGGGGGACTCTGCGCCTGTGTTTCCTTCTCATTGAAATCGTCAAAGTTCCTGCTTATATTCTATTACAGGGGAACTGAAGCTCAAATCTGGTTCTAAGTGTGACACTGTGATTCAGTGGAGTCAACAGAATTTATCTTTCTACATTAAAAAAAAAGCAAAACTACAACAACAAAAATTCAACAACCCAGCAAATGTCTTCAAAAAAAGCAGCAATAATTTTATTAGTTCCTTACAACACCTACCTTTTGATGGCTAAATGGGATGTACAAGGTATTAAGGCCCTAGATCTAAATTTCATTTTCATTTCTTTGCTCAAAAAATGAAAGAATATCTGAATTAAAAAAAAAAAAACTTTAAACATTAATTCCCAACTGGTTAAAAAAAACTTTAAACATTTATTTATTTTAATGTGCGTGTGCCCATATAGTTGTCATAGCGCAGCTTCTGGCAGTTAGTTCTCCCTTCTCACTGTGCTGGTCCTGGAGCTCTACCTCAGGCCATCAGATGTCGTAACAAGCACCTTTATCCCCTGAGCCTTCTTTCTTGCCTAGAATATCTGAATATTTTTGATGGTCTTGGTAACTTAAAGTTTCATTTAGCTTTTATGTAGACCTGATGTAAAAGTGTTCTTTCTAAAGATTACTTTACTAGTGAGATATAAAAGATGTATTGCATTTGTTCATGTTGCATTTGTTTATGTAAAGATGTGATGCCTTTTACCTTGCTTGCCTAAGGCACCTGATTGGTCTAATAAAAAAGCTAATAATAAAAGCTGAATGGTAGCCATAAATAAAGGACATTGAGCCTATAATTCGGGTTCTTAGCGAAGCTAAATAAGAAGGAGAACCCAAAGAAAAACAAATAGGCATCCTCCTGAATATTAACCTTCATCAGGCGATGAAAGGAGACAGAGACAGAGACCCACATAGGAGCACCGGACTGAAATCTCAAGGTCCAAATCAGGAGCAGAAGGAGAGCGAGCACGAGCAAGGAACTCAGGACCGCGAGGGGTGCACCCACACACTGAGACAAAGGGGATGTTCTATCGGGAACTCACCAAGGCCAGCTGGCCTGGGTCTGAAAAAGCCTGGGTTAAAACAGGTCTCACTGAACATAGTGGACAATGAGGGCTACTGAGACCTCAAGAACATGGGCAATGGGTTTTTGATCGTACTGCATGTACTCGCTTTGTGGGAGCATAGGCAGTCTGGATGCTCACCTTACAAGACCTGGATGGAGGAGGGTGGTCCTTGGACTTCCCACAGGGCAGAGAACCCTGATTGCTCTTTGGGCTGATGAGGGGGGGGGGACTTGATTGGGGGAGGGGGAGGGGGAGGGAAAGGGGAGGCGGAGGTGGGGAAGAGACAGAAATCTTTAATAAATTAAAAATAAATAAATAAAAGCTGAATGGCCAATAGCTAGGCAGTAGAGAAATAGGCAGGGCTGGACAGCAGAGAGAATAAGTAGGAGAAAGAATCTAGGAGGATGAACCTAGGCTGGAAAGGAAAGAATGAGGGAGAAAAAGAAGGAGCACCTGGGACGGGTCAGCCAGACAGCTATCAGCCAATCAGCATTGGAGGAAGCAGGAAAGTGGGATGTAAAGAATGTAAGAAAGGTAAAAAGCCCCAAGGCAAAGTATAGAGAAACAGGTTAAATTAAGTTATAAGAGCTAGTGGGATAAACATAAGATAAAGCCAAGCATTCATAACTGATAATATCTTTATGCCATGATTTGAGGACTGGCCATTCAAGAAAGCTTGCTACACCTGTATCTTTCAACCTTTACCAAAAATACTTGCAATTATTTTTCAGAGCAGACTGTTACAAGTAGAAGACAGAGGGCTATCATTTTGAATTTTTTATTTTTTGAGACAGGGTTTCTCTGTAGCTTTGGAGCCTGTTCTGGCACTCTGTAGATCAGGCCAGCTTCGTACTCACAGAGATCCACCTTGTCTCTGCCTCCTAAGTGCTGGAATGAACGGTGCCCTAAAATAAAATTGAAAAATATTTTCTTAAATAATTTTTTGAGAAGCTTATATATGAGCATTGCATCTCTATCACTCCTACCCTTTCCTTCCCCAGATCCTTTTGTTCCCCGTCTCTCCTGAATCACGATCTTTTCTTTATTTTCTGTTGCACATATATACATATGCACACAACCTGTTGAGTCAGACTGTTTAGGATTGCTCATATACACATGTGTCCAGTGAAGCATGACCCTAATGGCCTTGCCAATAAAAATCTGAAAGATCAGAGAAGCAAAGGAGCAGCCATAGTCACTTCTTACCTCTCCGAATCCCCAGACTGGAAATGCTGAGCTCCTGTCACTTATTACCTCTGCTTTATTACTTCCTCTCTTCACCCCCTGTTGTCATTTCCTGTCTGTGCAGACCTCCAGACCTCTGATTTCCAGGCAAGCTTTCTTTGTCAGAACACAAACAAAATGTCACAACAGGGCTGAGCAGTTGGGTTTGGGCATCCAATACAGAAGTTTATCCCTGGAGAAAGCACACATCTCTCGGCAGCTGTTGACCACATGTAGCTTTTCATCTGGCATTGAGGCTACTAGTGTGGAGTTTCCTTTGTGAACACTGACACGTTCACTGGTGCTGCCATGCAACCGTGTTGTTAAGATTTCATGGGTGCATACTCTCTCATGTCCAGGGGACACACTATCTAGGAGCAGGCATCCTAAGTTTCTGGGTTTTACAACCATCCTGTCCCACCTTCTACTGTGTTACCTGAATGTAGGGACTGCGTTACACATGTTATAAGTTGGAGTTGAGCTCCAACAGTTATTTATTCTCCACATTTTGACCATAGGCGCATTTCTGCAACTGTCTCTATCTGTTGCAAAAAGATGCTTCTTTGATGTGGGGTCACAACTACACTTACCTGTTGGTATGAGGATAAGTGTAAACAGACTGCTCACTCATTTTCCGGCTGCCCAGACCCGAGTAACCACACAGAAACTATATTAATTGCAACACTTCTTGGCCAATAGCTTAGGCATATTCCTAGCTAGCTCTTACATCTTAAATTAACCCACTTTTAGTAATCTATGTATCACCATGAGGCTGTGGCTTACAGTAAGGTTCCAATGTCCTTCTCCTTTGGCAACTACATGAAGTCTGTCTGACTGCCTAGTCTCTCTATATATCTCTGTTCAAATTTCCCACCTGGCTTTACTCTACAAAGTCATTGGCCTAAACAGCTTCTTTATTAACCAAAGGTAGTAAAACATATTCACAGCATACAGAAGGGAATCCCACATCAGATAAGTATTTAGAATACAGTTAGAAATTGTACTGTTTAAGAAAATAAGTAAATGTAATTTTTAACAATTAAGTCGTCTTTCTCCAATCCCCCCCCACTCTCTCACCTTATTTATGTATCCCTGGTCTATTGGTATTTTTTACTGCACACCCACAGTTCTTTAGCATCCATATCAGCAAACGCTCTGCATCCCCTCACTCCCGCCCCTCTTCTCTAGCTGATTGAGCTTTCATTTTCTCTCCTCAATTATCTCAGGGTTTTTCTTGCCAAAAAGTGCCACTCTGTGATGTTCAGAATCTTGCAACATTGGTAGGCTCACCATAGGCCACTTCTTACTGCTGATGTGCAATTTGTGGGTTAGAGGCAAAATAAAAATAAATAAAAAAAAACCTGCTAATGGAATCTTGTGAAGCCTGTTCCAAGTCACACATGAGACCCAAGTGAGGGAGGCTTCCTGGCAGGCTGGCTGCTGAGAGTTCTGCAGATGGCCTGGAGAAGGTTCTGGCTAGCATGGGAAGACTGTTCCTGTGGGAAGTGGCAGCGTTTTGAAGAGAATTTTCTGACATTTTCCATCCTGTTTTGCTGGTGTAGAGTTCAGGAAGGTGCCAAGTATTTGGGGCTATATGGCATGGGGAGATATGTACAAACTGCGTCCCCATAAGGCAGGGTCACATTTCTTTCCATTACACCTTATTTAGCAGGTTAAGAAAACAGATGTTATCAGAGGTATGTAACTTGGTTTTCTCACTTACCAAACATGTAAAAACTTTAACTGTTTAAGAAAAAAAAAATAAAAGTCAACAAGTCAACATTAAATTTCCTCTTAACAGTATCTTTCAGGTTAATCAAGTCAACTTATTCCTTCTCAATAGACAATACCATGGGTTTATTTATTTGTTTATTTTACTACAAGAGTCTGGGTTTCCACATCAGAGCACTGGACTTAGCTCCCAAAATCCAGCTAAAGAGTGGGAGGAATGAGAATATAAGCAAAGAGGTCAAGACCTTGATGGGTACAACCACTGAAACAGCCTACTAATGAGCTAATGGGAGCTCATCAACTCCAGCTGGACTGGGAAGGAAAAAACATAGGTCCAAATTAATCCCTCTGAATGTGGTTGACAGTTGTATGGCTGGGGCAGACTATGGGGCCACTAGTAGTGGCACCAGGATTTATCCCTACTGCTTTTTGGGAACCTGTTCTCTTTGGATGGATACCTTGCTTAGTCTAGATGTAGTAGGTAGGACCTTGGACCTTCCCCAAAGCAATGTGCCTTACCCTCTCTGAGGAGTGGATGGGGTGGGGCAGGGGAGAAGGGGAGGGAATGGGAGGAGGGAAGAGAGTGGAGACTAGGATGGTATGTATAGTTAAAAAAACAGTTTGTTTATTTTTTTTTAAAAAAAGTCTGTTTCACAGTCAAACCTAACCTATGAAGAAATTAACAATAATTAGCAATTGTAGCAAGCTTTCTCATCAGACTTTGTTGGACTGCAAATAATGACAGGGAGACTTGTTATTAATTATGAAAGCTTAGGATTTTTCCTAACTAGTTCTTATAATTTAATTAACCTGTTTCAATTAATCTACATTCTATGACCTGACTCTGTTACCTTTCCTGTTAGTACTGCACATCCAACATGCTTCAAGTCTGCTGGAGAACTCGCATGCTTAGATTCCTCCTCCCAGTTTCTCTTCCTCTGCCCAGAAGTCCCGCCTATTCTCTCCTGCCTAGCTATTGGCTGTTCAGCTTTTTATTACACCAATGACAGCAACACATCTTCACACAGTATACAAATATCCCACAACAAGTGATCTTGGAAAAGCTATTTGAAATTTGATTTTTCTCCACTGTAAAATATGTGTGTGTGGGACTACGATTATAAGATTTTAAGGAATACAAGCAACTATCTAACCAATCTAGCAGACTTTAAAGCTGTTCCCAGTGAGTTCGGTATCCTTTTTCCCTCCAGGGTAACATCAAATCAGGAACACCTAAGGCTTCTAGCCCATAGGAATGCACTTGGGGTACCAGTAAAGAAGTTCAAAGCTGACTGGGCCTGGCACATTATTTTCTAGGCAGAACTTGTAATCTGTCCAGCTAGTTTTGGGCATGTATCTTGTCAAGTGATGGAGGAAGGTCATTGGTTAATTATAATAAAGAAACTGCTTGGCCTCATAGGTAAAAAAAAAAAAAGGTGGGAGGAGTAAACAGAACAGAATACTGGGAGGAAGAGGAAGTGAGCTCAGAGGCCATGCTCCTCTCTCCTGGGCAGACGCCATGAAGCAAGCTGCCAGGTCAGACATGCAGAATCTTTCCCGGTAAGACTGATGCTACACAGATTATTAGAGAGGGGTTGATCAGGATATGAGAATTAGCCTGTAAGGGCTAGAGTTAATGGGCCAAGCAGTGTTTAAAAGAATACAGTTTGTGTGTTGTTATTTCTGGTGTAAAGCTAGCCGTGCGGGAGCCGGGCAGGACGAAAAGCAGGCCCGCAGCTCCTACTACAGTCAAGCACTGGAAAGGACATAATAATGACTGCTATCGTTCCCTCCCTCTCAAAACACATCAAACACACACAAACCTACAAAATCATGTCCAGATGAAGTCTTAGCCAAGGCTTGTGCTTCCGAGTGTCTAAATCACAGGGCTCTGGCACCTGACAGGAAGTGTCTTTGTATTCGTAGACTCTTTATACATAACGTGAATATCTTATGCATACAAGCAAGGCCTTGTTTATTTATATATATCTAAGTATGTAGCATAAGGAATAAACACAAGTTTCTTAAAGCTATACCTTTAAATTTACAGGATACATGATTTTTTTTAAGTTATATATACAAGATTTGGCTTATCACATGGGAGTCCGTAAGTATGTACAATTACTCTGTACCAATTTTTTTAAGTCACCATGGTGGAAGAACCTGACCAATTAATAAAACTATTGGATTGCATGTCTTATTACCCTTTGGTGACTTTGGGGCATTCATTATCACCTATGATATGTATCCATGTACTCAGGACTTTCATGGCCCCTAGGTAGGAAAGCTATCTCACTCTCTGGAACTTTAAAGTAGCTGATCTGTCAATCACCCAGTTGCCTCTCAACCTTATCATTGGCCATTGTTATCTGCATGAGTTTACTTTCCAGACCAGTTCTTTTCAAATAAATAATCTATCTCTTGGTGACTAGTCTATATCTTAGGAGGAGAGGTTTCTTTTCTCCCTGGATCCTGTCCCATATGGCCTACAGAAATGTTTTGATTGGCAAGTTTGGTGTTCCTAAATTAGAATTCATTGTTTGTAGACACTGCTAATATTCTACCTATGTTTTGCAATACCATTTTACTTCGTTTCTGATGTGTTTGATTTCTCTGTCGTAGCTTTGTGCTAAGGAAAAACCTACTCCATCAATTCAGATCTACCTCTGTTGGTCAAACAGTAGCTATATTTCTGCTCTATTAACAATTTGATAATTTGTATTCCCTAAGGCTACCCCACGATTTCTGTGCCATTGCTAGTACTTTTGTAGGGAGGGAGATGTAAAGTACTTCTCTTGATTTTCTTTTCAATCTGCCTCATTTGTAGGCAGGGTTTTTTTTTTTTTTCCAGTACCATTGGCTCCCCTATAACTACACAGTGACTTATTTTTAATTATAAATGCTTGACCAATAGCTTAGGCTTCTTACTAACTATATCTTACAACTTAAATTACCCCATATTTATTACCACATGGTTCAGGACTTGTTTCCTCATTTTCTACATGTCCTGCTTTCTCTGCATCTGTCTGGAGTCTCCGTCCTTCTTCATCCCACTGTTCTCTCAGTCTGGCTCTCCCACCTAACCTCTTCCTGCCAGTTAGCCCTTTATTAAACCAATGAGAACAAAACATATTCACGGTATGCAAAAGGATTATTCCACAGCATTCGTTTCTACTTCTTTTAATCCTCTCCCATGAATTAGATAACTCTTTCTCTGAGAGTTCAGCCTCCAGTCATGGTGTGTGCGTGTGTGTGTGTGTGTGTGTGTGTGTGTGTGTGTGTGTGTGGTGTGTGTGTGGTGTGTGTGTGTGTATTGAGATTCAAGTATGTCAACAGCCACCTTGGAAGCTCCTTATGGTAAGGAGCCAGGTTTCTTTACTGTTCTACAGTGCAGGACCCTCTAGGACACTGAATACTTTGTAGAGCATCAAGTGTGTTTAAAAACCCCAACTAAAGAGACAGGATGTTTATTGTTTGGATGAAAGTTTCACCCCAACTCCTGGCATTGGCTCAGTCCAGACTCCTCCCCTGAGAAAGCCCACCATCAGTGGCTCCACATCCAAAGGCATTAAAAGCCCCAACCTTATGGTTTTCCCTCCTGGTTTTCTCATCTTTACCTGGGGCCATCCAGGAATGCTTTGCTCAGAATAAACCTGGATTTATTAATTTGGTTTGATTGGCTTACTACATCAGTGGCAGCAGATTCCCATCAACCAGGAATGAAACTTTACTCTTACCTCAGATCAGGCTGGGAGGGAGGGGAGTCCAGAGAACAGAGACTGCCTTAGAGGCAGCCACACGTTTCTAGGGACACCTAACCTGCTTCACTGTGGAGTGTTCACTGCCACTGGGACACTTTGATGTTACAACACCAGGCCCCCTACTCTCCTCCGCTGTGGCAAAGGAGAAGCCACATAAAATCAGTTTTGTCTTCATATTTTTCCTCTTGTTAGCAAAGGGTATTAGGAGCAGATCTGATTTCAGGGTATGCCTGTTGGGACTGCTGGATCCACATAGAGCACGCACACAAATGTCCTCCTCTGTCTTCCCATCAAACTTCCTTGCCATGGTATGCCATCTACTTGGGTGGTAGCCACCCTGATGGTTTCAAGGTAGAGTAGGTGTTTGGGAAGCTTGCTGCTTTAGGGAATCCAGTTACTCTCTTAGTTCTAAAATAAAACTGGCGGATGTTTGTTAGGGACTTGGTACTTAACTCTTCAAAGGAAGGAAGAAAGCTTAAATGTTATTTACATACCTGTAGCTGGCACAGGCAGAAATTTAGGCTTTTGGGATAAGCAGTAGTCTGGGGAATTCTCAGGGAGAGATAATGAAGGAAATTGCAACTCTTTGGGCTCAAACAGAAGCATCAATTAGAGGAGGTTGAGAGGAAGAGAAAGCCGAGGCTGGGGTACACGCGAGGCTGGGGGTGCTTCCTAAGTAATCTAGATGAGAGCAAGTTTGCATTGGAGAATGTGAAGAACTCTTCCAACAATACTTAAGATATAGTAGGTGCTGTCGAATATGTAGTTATTAAGGATATTTTAAGTTTTCATCTATTCAAAACACGGTGTTAGAATCTAAAACTGCAGTGAATAATATAGAGTCTCTGAAAAAAAAATCACTGAATTCCACTGAATTCTTTCTCTCCATGATGACCTAAACCAATTTTTGTGTTTAAAATAGAATTGGCTGGAACCTCAAGACTGTGAATTCTGCCTGCATTGGAGTATTTCTGCCTGATATCAGTAGAGGTGTGTGTGTGTGTGTGTGTGTGTGTGTGTGTGTGTGTGTGAAGGCCTCCTTTTCAGCTCCTACTATGAGGTTTAAATCCGTATTTCCCAACCAGAAGAAGGAAATCCAGCCTTGAGGGTATTATTCCCGGCATATTTATGCTGCAGGCAGATTGAGAGCGTAAAATAGACTTTTCACAAATGAAGAGACATCGTGCTTTTCAGCCCATGACGGGAAACTTCAGCTGTTGCCAAGGCAACTGCGGATTTCTGGCTCTTAGGCTGCCTGCCTGAGGAGTGTCTCAGAGCCCCAACCTTGTCTGCTGTCACTCACTGTCAGAGAGAGCACAAAGGCACTGGTGGTGACTTCACAGTCAATTAGCTTCCCCAAAACAATGAGACAATCCATGGACTATCTAGCAAAAACAAGCAGGGACTCTGAGGACTGAGGATACACACTGTACCTGCTGTGGTTTGGATGTATTTGTCTCTTCCAAAATCCATGTGTTGCCAACTTAATCCACAGTGCAACAGCCTCTTCAGCAGGTATAGTACTTTGGAAGGTGTTTAGGTTCTGAGCATTCTACCCTCATGAATGGATTTAAAGGACCACACGGGACTTTGTTCTTCTCTTCTCCCACATAAAAACAGTTCTCCCTTCAGGAGGAGGCAGCTACAAGGGGCCTTGTTGGAATCAGAGATGGATCAGTTCAGCAGTGATTTCATCTCACATGTCCCAGCCTCCACAAACTGTGAAATAACCCTGTCCTTTATGAACTGCCCATACTTTCGTATTCTGTGATAGAAAACACACACCATGCTAAGTCATGATCAGCTATGGGTTTGGATGTATACAATAGGATTTCATCAAAAAAAAAAAAGTAAGTGGTAAATATACCTAGTTTAAATAGATCTAAAAATTATGGGCAAATTATCCAACAGCCAAACTCTTTGTATGTAACACCCAAACATGATAATAATTTAAGCACACATACAGTTTTCACACAAAAGTTTGCAATAGCTGTTACTAACATGCTATTCAGTAGGTGAATGGATAAATAAACTGTAATGGATCCAGACAATACGGTGTTACTCAAGGGTCACAGAAAATGAAATGGCTGGGGGTGAGGCTCCGTTGAAAGAGTGCTTGCCTAGCATGTTATGAAGTCCTGGCTTCAATCCCCAGAAGAACATAAAACCTATTGTGCCTGAAATCTTAATACTTTGGAGGTGGAGGCAAGAGGATATGAAATTCAATGACATCCTTGGCAGCATATCAAGTTTAAGCAAACCTGGAATCCACGAGACACTGTCTCTGGAAAACAAAAGGAGCTCTGAAGCATCAATAGGTTTTGGAACTTAAATCTTAAATGCACATTACTATACAATAGATGTCCATCTGGAAAGTTATGAACTATATGGTATGCACCATATGTACTCTATGATCTCAACTTCCTGACATTCTAGAGAAAGCAAGGCTGTGGAGATCATAAAATATTCAGTGGTTACTGATTGCCAGAACAAGAGGAAGAGATAAATAGATGGAGCACAAAAAAAAATTTAGGGCAGCAAAATGATTCTGAATAATACTATAATGGTGGAACCATGCCATTAAACATCTGTTTGAAGCCCATAGACTATACACCATGAAGACCGAGCTCTGTTGTAAACTGTGGACTTTGGATTACAATGATTGGTCAGTGAGGGGTCATTGATTGTTACCCATGTATTCTGTTGCAGGATACTGATGATAAGAGAGACTGAGTATATGTGAAGGAAGGGTATGTGTGGTGACTCTCTAGTTTCTGCTCAGTTTTGGTTTGAATATTTGAATCTAAAACGTCTCTGAAAAATAAAGTATATTTTAAAATCATGAGTAGAAAACACAATACAATTTAAAGATAAGTAATTGAATAATGTTATAATGGTGGCTTCCTGTCATTCATTGTACATTTGTCTAATTCCATGGAATGAACAACACACACTGGGCTTGTTTCATTGACACGAGTTGGACTACTTTGATACTAGTTTGGTTGATACTAGTTATAGGAAGAGGATGCTTGTTCATCCCGGCCACCCAGAACCAAAATAATCACACAGAAACTATCTTAATTAAAACACTGCTTGGCCCATTAGCTCTAGCTTCTTATTGGCTAACTCTGACATCTTAATTTAACCTATTTCTATTAATCTGTATATCACCACGAGGTTGTGGCCTAACAGCAACGTTTCAGCGTGTCTCTCTCTGGCAGTGACTCCATGGCATCTCTCTGACTCTGCCTTCTTCCTCCCAACATTCAGTTCCGTCTTCCCCGCCTCACTAAGTGCAGCCCTGCTATAGATCCAAAGCAGTTTCTTTATTCGTTAGTGGTAATCACAGCACACAGAGGGGACTCCCACATCAACTAGTGCTTATAATAAATGGACTGCTCGGTACAAGATATTGACAGTACAGGAGGTGTGGAGAGAACATGCAGGCATGTACTGAAACTCAACTCTGAGGTGAACCTCAAGCTCCTCTTAAAGGCTATTTTTTTTTTAAGTTTCTTTTCATTGTTACTGTCTGTATGAATGTCTATTTGTATGTACGTGTATGTGTGTGGGCACCTGTAGAGGTCAGGAGTCACATCCCCTAGAGCTGGAGTTACAGCAAGTTGTGAGCCACCAAATGTAGATACTGAGAACTGAGTTCTGGTTCTTGGCATAGGCAGCGAGCACTTTTAGCAGCTGGAGTCACCTTTTCAGCCCCATCTGAGTCTAACTTTGAAAAAATAAACTCCTTGAGGCTTTGTAGAAGAAGACAGGCAAGTTCAAAGGGCTTTACACAAGACCATTGGGAAGGTTGCATTAGTCTATGAGTGAGCAAAGAAAGGGTGGCTATCAATGACCCAAAGAACATTCTGAAGCCGATAAGAACCTCCAGCTGCTGCCTGGGTGAGGAAATAATTTGGTTTGCTCTAGCTGGGATGCTAGCAACGCTGGAGCTGACTGCATTTCTTGTTTGCATTTGTCAATGAGATGTGGGAACACGCTGAGATTCGTAAAGGTTGCCAAAGAGAGAGTATGGCCCGAAGAAAGGTGATGTTTTATATAACGATCTAATTAATGCAGCGATTTCTCCATCTCAGGCCCCCTGCCTTGGAGCAGGAAACCTTACCTCCCCAGTGTCTTCCCAGAGCCCAGACACTGGGGAATATTGCATAACACTGAAGGGGCATCCACAGCTACTGCATTTTGTTTTCTGTCCTCCCCTTCTTCTCTTCCATAGTCTCTGGTTTTTTTGCAACTACTATTGTTGCCAGAGAACAGAAAATATCAGTGTCCAGTTGGCTATGAGGCCATTCATTTTCTGACAAAGCAGTCTTGGAAATCTTGGAATTCCAACTGTCCAAGCTCACCCCCACACCATGTTACCAGGTAGAGATCTTTCCCCTGCCCAGGTGGCCAGTCCATTCCTGTGTCTCTGATCTTGACCTTGAAAAAGCAAGTCTGGCCTTTTTATGGCATCCGTGTTGAAAACAGTATAACACTACATTTAAAAGCTTGACTGCCTGGGTTCAAAGTTCAATCCTACCGTAGCTGTGTGACTTTAACTAAATTGTTTAGAATTGGTAAGAGAATAATATCAGTACTTAGCTCATTGGGAGTTGTGGGAATTAAATGATGCAACCTCTGTAAAATGCTTGGGACACTGTAATCTCCAAGATTGGCTTCTTATGCTCTTGGCTAGCTGGCTTCCGCTAGTTTAATCTTAGGCATGTTTAACTCATGACTTGATGTAATACACTTGGGAATGGGGAAACGCTGAGCCCCATGACAAGAAATAATGTATTCACAGGGAACAGTGGTATTAAATTTCAATTTCATAACACAACTGAAAAAACAAAGCTAGCAAAAATTTTTTAAAGACAGTTGCACTGACAAAAATACTACCAACTCAACAAAAATTCCGCCAACACCAGCACCTGCTCTTCTGTTGTCCTGGGCATGTTTCCTCTAAGAGGCTAAGGTATTTTAAGGGATAAAAACCTGTTCTATAATTTAAACATGGTAATGGTCTGATGAATACTATTATACTAAGAACGAGACAGCTTAGTTCCTTGGGTTCCTCGGCTGTGCCTTGTTTCTGGATCCATAAGAAGGAGGAATTGTCTCCTCTACTAGCTTCCGGTACACACTCTTGGGGTCAAGGCTGTGAGGTGACTTTGGATCTAAGGGCCCACTCTGTGAGAACAATAGCTTTTCCATTTCTTCCAATGTGCCTTGCTCACCAGTCAAAGAAACAGGTTGTTCCTTTGCATTATCATCGGTGGGTTTAGGGATAGAGATGGGAGGAGTGACATCTATGCTGGCCTAGGAAGCTATCATCTTTATTATGGTATTGGATGCTTTATTGAGCTCCATGCTACTGGTGAGAGACTCCTGCTTTAAAAATATTTGTTATGCTAACCATTGTGGAATAATGGCTTGTAATTTAAAGTTGATTAATGCTTACATAGAATCTTTAAGTAGGCGTAAGACCATCCTTGTCCATGCTTTAAAGAAAGATGTTTATGAAAACATATAAAATTACCCCTCTTATAGCAATATCTCAGAGAATGTACTGTTTTGACAGCTTTCTCTGTATCTTTTCTGTTTAATATGGAGCCACTAGGTACATGTTGAATATTGAGTACTTGTAAAATATGGGTAAGAAAGGCAAATTTAAATTTATCTGCTTTGAATATATTTAAATTTAAGCAGGTACATAATGGCTACCATATAGAATAGGGCAAATTTAAAAGCATAACGAAAAGTTGCTTAAACTATCCAAATCTCATTTTTCTTGACTTGCTAAATGTTTGCATTAGGCCACTGAGTTTCTCTTGTATAGTGAAATCACTCTATCTGGTTTGCAGCTTTGGCACTGATATTTTTATTGCCTTATTGATTTATTTATTTTGTATGTGTGGAGGTAGGTGCATACATGCCGCAGAATGTGTGTGGGGGGGGGGGAGACAGAGGACAACTTTTGGGAATTGAGTCTCTCCTTGTACCATGAGGCTCCTGAAGACCAAATTCAAGCTGTCAGGTCTAATGGCAGGGCCCTTCCTGCTGAGCTGTCTCTGAAATAGATATAGATACAGTCAAGGTTGGGGGCTCTTACTGAACTAAATTCTCTCTAAGCTTCTCCTAGATCTATATGTCCTTGTGAATTATGTGAAATGTAAGTTAAATTGGATAGTTGTTAGTTAATCTTGCTGTAATAGAAAATTACATGTGGGTGAAAACATTTTTATAGACGGTCCCTGAAACCATACTTGAAACAACTATTGGGAAACATTATTCCAAGTTGAATTGATGTATTCCTCTTTGGAATATTTCCAGGTTGTCATAAACCACGAGTTTAAGCCAGACACAAGGAAAAGGCTGTGTGTGTGTGTGTGTGTGTGTGTGTGTGTGTGAGAGAGAGAGAGAGAGAGAGAGAGAGAGAGAGAGAGAGAGAGAGAGAGAGAGCTTGTTTTGGAATCTGATTACAGCCTTGTATCAAAGTTTGGCCATCTGCCCACCGACCCGCATGGGGTGACCTCACTGCGTAACCCAAGCTGTAAGTTTATGGAGCACTCAGTGGGAGGTCCTTGGGCAGCCCATTTGAAGCAACATGCTATTGCTGAGTTTGTATCTTCCCTGGGATTAGAAAAATAAAGCTTTCGGCCAAGGCGTTCTGTCTCAGAGCTACCACGGAAATGGTTCCAGGGGGTATTAGAACATTTGTTCCTAGGGCTTGTAGGGTCTCGAGCAAATGTGCATTTGCTTTAGGCATGAAAGACACCATGGGGAATGAAAGCTTTTTGTAAAAAAAAAATATGTTTGATTTTGTTCTGTAGTTGTTTGTGGACCTCTACTAATTGTACTGTTTCCGTGGGAGGACAAAGAATCACGTGTCCAAAGTGCTGGAGACCATGAAGAAGGTCTCGTGGGCTATTACTTTACGTGTTGTTTTAATTGCCATCCCACAGGGAGTCATAACTCAATGCCATGCTTCTTGGTATATCTCATGTGAGAGATGATTTCACAAATGAGTACATCTCACTAAGAAAATGTTGACGTCTGTTCACAGGAAGAAACGAGAGTCTGGTGTGTGACTTTTCCTGGGGAGATGTAAAGAAGGCAGGGTTTCCTGAAATAGGGTACCAAAAAGCCAGAGAAGCGATTCCATCCAGGTCCAACTTAGAGAGCCAATGAATTTCCTGAAGTTATTTACAGGAGCGTGGGTGACAGCTGCATCCCTGAGTGGTCCCACCCTACCGTGGATGATGACTTAAAAAGGATGCATCTGTGAGTCCTAGCCCTCAAGTCAGCTTTCCACCTTATATACTCCAGCAACACCCTTCCCCCATGCAGCCCAAGTCTATGTGCACCTGATGGCCAGAACAAAGTACATTTAGAATGGAAGAAGGTTTTGGTGCCAGCCTTTCCCTTTTATGAAGGCATGTTAACAGTCCCACCGTGGTTACTGTAACCTAGCTCTCACTATATCCCTTTGCTTATCTTGTTGCCATGACTTCAGGCTCTTTGATAGCCAGTGTCACTGGCCAGGAGCAAAGAGCTCTATTACAGCAGCCCCTAACTCACACAACTCACTTCCAAGAAGGCTACAGATATAAGTGTGAAAGGTAGAACTTTTAGACAAATTCTAGTGTGGAAAATATTCGCTGTCTCTTAGGTCATAGAAATAAGATAAAAATACACATGGGAAAGCCTAAAGTTTGCTACTCAAAACTGGAAAACTTTTCTGCATTAAAATAGCAAAAATAAAGAGAAGGGATAGACTCAGAAAATATATTCCCAAAGCATAGTTAATTCAAGAAAAAAAATGAGGACTCTTACAAAACAATAACAGGATCAAAACATAAAAACCCAGATACTGCTAAACAGCCCCTCACAGAAGATATCGGATTTGTCACCAAGCATATAAAAAAGATGCCCAGCTTCTCTAGTAATCAGGCAAATACAATTTAATAGTACTATAACATCTCAATCTCAAAAGGTTATCAGAAAGTATAAAAACCAGCACAATGCATTGGCAAGAAAGTAGGCAAACAGAAACACCCAAACACTGTTCGTGTTTTGCACCTGGCAAAACCGCTTCAGAAGGCAACTTGACAATATGCAGGAAGCCTGGAGGTCTACTTAGCCTACAGCCTAGCCACGTTATTTTAGCATGTATCCTAGGTAAGGCTTTGGACAAACTTGGAAGTTGATATTTCTTTAAGTAGCCATTGTGTTCCTTCTTAAAACAAAATATTGAAAATCATGCTACAACCACTTGGGAAATTGGTAGGCAAGCTGTGGCATTGCTTTTCAGATTAGTGCTCTGGAACTGGCTGTGTCCATATGGCTCTGTCTCAACACAATGATGAGAGAAAGGGGAACTAGGGTGATAAGCACTGTGGTTTTTATGCCAACTTTAAAATGAGCAATGTAGATACTGATATCACTATCTATAGGGCTTCTCTTGTGAGGATAAGGCAAGATGTTCCCAGTTATGTTAGCTTTGGAAAAGGAACACAGGATTTCGGTGCACAGAGTTTCTAGTTAATTTGGACCGATTTCTCAAGCCATGTGACCCCACAGGTAAGCATTACATGGAGAGTCTGGATGCTCACAATGTTTTGTCAAGGAGGGAAAGGAAGCACATCGATTAGTCCCCAAAGAATACCTAATGATATGATTGCGGAGATTAAGAACAGGAAACCACAAAGTCCCAAATTAAGAAACCCTATAAACTTTACTAGACAATACAACATAGTTATTGAGTTTTCATGCCTGGTGGGTGTGAGGCCCAGTTCCAAACACAGCTGCATGGGAAACTCTATTAAAGATCCACAGCTTTTCTAAGTCCCCTTCTGGCCCCAGTCCACGGTGATGAAAAATGAGAGAGTTTTGGGTGCTGTGTCCTGGAAATCCCATCTGGCTCCACTCTCTTCATTGACCTGATGTGACTGATCCCTTAAGATGTGCTTTTCCACCTGAATGGCTCTTTATACTCTTGTCCTGCTGTCCAGTGGATCAGAAATCCTTCTATGACAACATGAGCTTGACCTGTATTAGCCAGGCAGAGGGGGGCAGGAAGCATTAGTTGTTTTTCAAAAACATTACTTTCTTAAAAAGGTCTCTTCCCTATGATGGCTTGAAACTAGACAGGAAATGGAGATATAAGAGCTGGGGGGGGGGGTGCGTAGGTGGGGGAAGGGCAGCTACTTTGTATAGTCGGCCAGAGTCAGAGTTATCTGACCAATCATTTTTTAAAGCACTTACTTCATTTATTTATTTTTGAGACAGGCACTTACTGGCCGAGAACTCACTATGTAGACCAGGCTAACCTCCATCTCACAGGGAATCTGCCTCTGTTGCAGAATACTGGGATTAAAGGTGCTGTGTATTACAATGCCAGGCCACAATAAAAACACTTATTTTAACAAGAAAGAGAGCTTCTTCTTGAGAAAACAAGGTAAGAAGATTGAAAGTTCAAGGTCTGCCTGAGCCAGTCTAGGCAGCTCAATGGGATCAAGTCTAAAGATAAAAACCTAAGAGGCTGGTGTTGTAAGCACAGGTGCCCAGCATGTGTGAGGCCCTAGTTTCAGTCCTCAGTGGAAGAAAGGGAGGAGAGAAGGAAAGGATGAAAGAAAGAAGGGAGAGAGACAGAGAAGGTCTTCCTTTGAAACTGTATTTCAAAGACTGGCAAGACGGCTCAGTGGGAAGAAGATGGAGGCACTTGCTATCAAACCTTCCAATCTGAGTTTATACCCAGAACTCTAGACAGAAGTTTCTGTCCTGCCTGGTCCTGCAGCCGTTCAGTCCCAAAGAAACACACAGAGGCTTATATTAATTATAAACTGTTTGGCCTATTAGCTCAGGCTTATTATTAACTAGCTCTTACAATTTAAATTAACCCATAATTCTTGTCTATGTTTGGCCACGTGGCTTGGTACCTTTTCTAAGTAAGGCATTCTCATCTTGCTTCCTCTGCATCTGGCTAGTGTCTGACTCTGCCTTTCTTCTTCCCAGAACTCTCTTAATCTGGTCACCCGCCTACACTGCCTGCCTGACTTCTAGCCAATCAGCATTTCATTAAACTAATATAAGTGACAGATATTTCAAGTGTAGAAGAGCATTATCCTACAGCAGGAACCTACATGGTGGAATGAGAGAATGGACTCCCATGTCATGTGCTTATGTCTCTCACATGCCTGTTGAAGACTCGCTCTTGCTCCCATGGACAGCAGATATAAATAAACACAAATTTTAAAAGATGCAAATTTTTAAAAACTTGGTTGCTCTCAGGCAGTATATGTAAGCTAAATAATAAATATTTTGGGAAGTAGATGCCTAAAGAGTTTTCAGGGTTGGACTTGTAACTATTTCCACTGAAGAGGGAATCCAGGACCTCTTGCATGCCAGGCAAGTTTTCTACTACCAAGTTGCATCTCCAGCCCCTGTTTTACTTTTTACTTTAAGACTGAGTCTCATTAAGTTATCTAAGAATTTAGATGTCCCCTTTCCATCAGAGGTCAAGGTGAGGTGGCATCTCTGTGCACAGACCTACACACGATGAGTGGCCTCTGGGGTCTAGAGAGCTCTATTTCTTACTAGGTCTCAAATTGGCTATTGTGGAAGGAATCAAATTCAAAGGGCAGAACCAGGTTTGCCATTGAGAGTCTGGGATGTGTTCAGGAAACCATTGGTACTGCTGATCCCATCTAAGTCCTGATAGCTGCAAATTTTATGACAGAGACTAATTTGTTTCTGCTGTTTTGTTTTTTGTTTTTATGTGTGATGGCTAGTCTTGGTTGTCAACTTGACTATATCTGGAATAAACTATAATCTGTGCCACAGTTTCTGCTGGAAGTCTATATAAGGACACAGAAGAAGGAAGGGTTCATCCTTTATCTGCTTACCCTTGTCTTGTCAGCACATCCATTCCTTCACTGCATTGGAGCCCCTTCTTCAGGATTCCAGCATATACAGAAGACCAGCTGGAACATCCAGCCGCATGGGACTGAGCAACTCTAGATTCTTGGACCTTCCAGTCACAGCTAGCCATTGTAAAATAAGTTCTCTCTCTCTCTCTCTCTCTCTCTCTCTCTCTCTCTCTCTCTCTCTCTCTCTCTCTCTCTGTAATTCTATCTTAGCCATCATACCCGAGAGAGAGAGAGAGAGAGAGAGAGAGAGAGAGAGAGAGAGAGTCATTCCATAAGTTCTGTGATTCTAGAGAACCCTGACTAATACACAGGGTTTCTCTGTGTGGCCCTGGCTGTCCCTCACTCTGTAGACCAAGGTGGCCTCGAACTCAGAGATTCACCTGCCTCTGCCTCCCGAGTCCTGAGTGCTGAGACTAAAGATGTGCACCACCACTCCCAGCTTGAGACTAGAGTTTTAAAATTCATGCTCAGAGAGGGATCTTTGAAGACAAGTTCCTGGAGTCAGGGTAACTGAAATGTGTTCCTAGTCAGCCAATGTTTCAGCAGCTGTTGTCTCCAGACCATCAGCTCTTGGGAAATTGGTGACATTAGAATTCTTCGGTGCTACCTCAAACCTCCTAAACTAGAAACTCTTGAGGGCAGGCCCCAAGTGCTAAAATTTAAGAACCTCTACACCAAACAGGCTAGTCAAATAAGTGACATAGAATTGCATAAACACCAGGTCCAAACTCACTGGAGGTCAAGTTGATAAATAAGGCAGAGAAGGTTTAGGGCTCAAGGAGAAGGTAGAGAAAATATGGAACTTCCATCAAATGATGCTCAGTGTAGACCAGGCAGACTCTGTGTGGTTTGAATATGGTTTGCCACCTCTGAAACGCAGATTGAAATCTAGTCCCCATCATGACATATTAAAAGGAGGGACCAAATGGGACTTTGAAGAGATACTTGTGGGGGCTGGAGAGACAGTTCAGTGGTAAAGAGTATGTAGTGGTCTCCCAGAGGACCAGAGTTTGGTTCCTAGCATCCATGTCAGCTTTTTCACAATTACGTACAATTGTGGCTCCAGGGTA
This sequence comes from Alexandromys fortis, assembly GCF_014885135.2. Lineage (NCBI taxonomy): Eukaryota > Metazoa > Chordata > Mammalia > Rodentia > Cricetidae > Alexandromys > Alexandromys fortis. Next base: position 3,952,833 of record NW_026067959.1, on the reverse strand, counting down.
TCCAATACTCTCTTCTGGCCCCCATGAACACAATTATGTGCACCCTCACATATGTGTACATAATTAAAAAGAAACAAATAAACACATAAATAAAAAGGAAGTGACTAAGTTTTCGCCCCCATGAATGGACTAATCTATTCATGCAATTAGTGAATTGGGGACTCTACAAGTTAATACGTTATCTTGGTAGTAAGTCTTCTATAAAAGCCCATATAACTAAATCTTTCACACTGTTATAGATCTTATCCACTAAAAATGTCAGTCATCACCAGAGCCAGTGAGATGGCTGAGTAGGTAGAGGAGCTTGCTGCCAAGCCCATTACTGAGTTCAAAGCCCAGAATCCACACAGTAGAAGGGGAGGATTGATTTCCACAAATTGTCCACTGATCTCCACACACGTCCTGTGATGCACCCACCCCATGAGTAATAAATAAATAAATCCAAAAGAAAATTAAAGGAATTTTATCACCAAGCACTTTGACTCAAGACTGGACATTAAATAGGAGCCAAAATAAACCCTTTTATAAAAAAAAATAATAACTTACCCAGTCAATGGTACTGAATACATCAACAGAAAAACAGACCAAGACTATATGGAAAATGCATCTGTCTCCTTGGCTCTTCATTGGAAGAGTGAGCAGTGAGTCACTGATGCCAAGCAACAAAGCACTGACAAGCTATCGTGGGTCAGGTATGTGAGGAAGGATGGACAAGCTCCAAGGGTCCACAGGAGTAACAAGCAGGCAATCATCACTGTGGCTCAGTGGATGTCACTGGATGTGTTAAAGCCGGTAAAGGGTAGGAATGGGAGGAGCAGGGGAAATGTTGAGAGCTAGGACACAGGAAGACGGAGTCCGGGAAAGGGGTAGAGTGGAACACAGGCCCATTAGGCTTCTATTACTGCTAAAGTTGTTAGAATAAATGGCTGGCATGAGACATAAGCTTCTGGTTCTAAAACACAGCAGGAACGTCGATGACAGGAATTCTGCCAGCAGGGCCTTCCAGATTCTTCCGCCATGTGACGGACCCACACGGTAAACATATGGGGCCAGAAGTGGGAGTTTTGCACCTTTAAACCAAATAAGTACTTGTCATATACCTTGGACTATTCTGGAAAGAAATTTGTATGTATGTATGTATGTATGTATGTATGTATGTATGTGTGGTATAAGGTCATGGGTAGGTGGTTGCTTTACTCTTTTGGGGGGCCTTCCACCCAGCTCCCAAATAAATCACACGGAGGCTTGCTCGTTCTTATGAATGCCTGGCCTTAGCTTGGCTTTTTTCTTGTCAACTTTACTTAAATTATCCTGTCTACCTTTTGCCTCTGGGTTTTTACCTTTCTCTAAGGTCCTCCTCTCCTTCTTTTCTTGTTCCTCCATCTTCTATTTCCAGATTTCTCTCCTATTTATTCTGTCTACCAGCCCCATCTATCCTTTCTCCTGCCTTGCTATTGGCTGTTCAGCTCTTTATTAGACCAATCAGGTGTTTTAGACAGGCAAAGTAACACAGCTTCAGAGAATTAAGCAAATGCAACATAAAAGAATGCAACACACTTTTGCATCATTAAACAAATGTTCCACGGCATTAACAAATGTAACACATCTTAGAATAATATCCTATGCGGGTGCACATAGATGTGGGAGTTGTGAGAGGTGTGGAGGATGGAAGCTGATGTCAATCATCTTCCTTAGTCTCCACTTCTCTTTCTTTTTCTTCTTTGAGACAGGACCCTTCCCTAAACTGGCATCTCACTGATTGACTAAACTGTCTCGTTAGGGAGCTTCAGGGATGCTCCTGACTGCCTCCCCAGTGCTGGGATTATAGGTTTGGCCCACTGTTCCTAGATTCTTACGTGGGTCCTGGGTATCCAAACTCAGGCCCTTATACTTGTATGGCAATCACTTTAGCAAATGAATCATCTTTCCAGGCTCTGAAAAGAAAGCCTGGAAATTTTTCAGCTGTCTTATTTGCAAATACGTGTGTGTGTGTGTGTGTGTGTGTGTGTGTGTGTATTCTTATTACTGTATTGTTGGTTTTTAATACTATATATAGGAATATTTTCTTTATAGCTTTCACTATGTATGGTAGAATACAATTTTACAGGTTAACTGTGATCTCAGCACTTAGAGTGGAGATATGAATTCAAGGCCAGCCTCTGCTAGATTGTGAGTTGGAGGCCATCCTAGGCTACATGAGACACTGTTGTAAAAGCCACTGCCACCATCACAGGAGAATACAACATCTTGGGACTAACATATAATATAGTTGACTGTTAGACACTTAAAACTGTTATAGAATTGCCTTAAATGCTACAGCCACTCACGCAGAGAACAGTGTTTCCACAAATCAGTAAAATTTAAACAAAACAACAGGGCACATGCTACAATTGTAGTAATTTATGTGGCAACTGAATTTCATGGGGATTTCAGTGAACGTTAGCGTTCTACGTACACACAAGCTCACCACTCCCTTGCCTGCCTCCCCTCTGCCTAGATAATTATAAACAGGTTTCTCAGCAACATAAATATTCTTGAAACATTTACGTTCCTGCGGGGCTGTTCTCTGTTGTTTGGGACCATCTCTTTCATCACAGGCTGACAAGCATCCCATGCCCCTGGTCTACAGTTCAAGATCCACCTCCCCTCCTCCCGTTTCTTGAAGACAGAACCACCCTCACCACGCACCACGAGCACCTTTGTTTGTGAATCTAGGGAGATGTCTCTTTTCCTTTTGTCAAACCTGGCTTGCAGCTGGCTGCCAAAATAGGAAACAGCTGAAACTCATTCAGCACAAAACTCTTGACTGACAATTTTATCTCTGTTTTCCTTTCAGGGATGGTTTACCTGTCGCGAGAATAAATGGCTGGTGTCAGAGAGAAAATTGTGGGGTTCTAAAACACGGCAGGAATGTTGATGACAGGAATTCTGCCCGCAGCACCTTCCAAGCTCTCCTGCCATGTGACGGACCCACAAAGTAAACATATGGGGCCAGAAGGGGGTGTTTTGCACCTTTAAACCAAGAGTGCTGGTGGAGGGCTGGCCGTCTGGACTGGAGGAAGGCCATGGACTTACCTGGTTCCAGGAAGAAGGCAGGAACCTTAAACTAAGTCACTGGGGTGGATTGGAGAAAGTGAAACTCTTAACTGTACTCAGAGAGATGCTCACAGGCCAGGTGTTGGGGAGCGGGTTCTTAAGGGATGTTCACGGGCTGGGGGCGTGGGGGTCTTGAGGAAATAGCAATTCCAATGAGCACATGCAGGAGAGGAGCATTATCCACAGAAGTGTGAGCGTGAGGAGGGGGAAACCACATGGATCGTGCAGAACTCTGAGGGCCGGTGCGGCGCTATAGTCTGAAGGGACAGAGACAGGAGTTGCAGAGAACCAAAAGGAAATGCTCCTTTAGGGCAGTACCCCTGGACGGCTCCCTTTGTGCAGGAGTGGGATCAGTCCGAGCTGACTCTCTGGAAGGGAACTGAAGAGTTCTGGTCTCTGCTCGCCACTGGGGAGGAAATACACAATAGTGTCAGTGGCAAAGCAGGATGTTGATGGAGCAAAACGTGAGAAGCAAAGAGCGGCACAGAGGGAACAGCCAGATACTTGGTGTGCTGGGCATTTCTAGCTTCTTTTTCAATCAAATGATTAGGGTCCTAGCTCACTGTACATCTTCATCTTTCTCATGAAAGATAAACACATTCATCTACCTCGGACATATATTGGTGTGAGATCCATATATGTATGTGCAGAATATACTGTGTGTGTGTGAGCACGTGTATGTATATGTATGTGTGCACGCGCGTGTGCTCATAATTGTAGAGGCCAGAGATCATCCTCAGGTATCATTCCTTAGGGCTAATTTTTGAGACAGGATCTCTCTTTGGGGTCTTGGGCTCCCCAATTCGAGTAGGCTGGCTGCCCAGCAAGCTCTAGGGCTCTCTCTGCCCATCTCTGTTTCCGTGGGATTACAAGCGTCTGCCATCGTGATCCGCTTTGTTCGTGGGTACTGGAGATCAAACTCGCGTCTTCAGGCTTACACTGCAGCACCTTCACCAGCTGAACTGCTTCCCTGCTTCCCCAACCCTACAATTTGCTTTGTAAAGTGAAGTGGAACAGGTGGTGCTGGTGACCACAGGGTAAGAAGATCAGAAGTGGAGGAAACACAGTTCTAGGAAATTACTGTTTAGTCTCAGGCTCTTACTAATACTCCCTTCTTAGTGACTGATGACAACCTGCTGCAGAGGAAAGAGCTCAGACTTTGAAGCCAGACCTGGTTGGAAAACGGGTTGTGCGTGGCACGGAGGGTGGAAACTTGGCCTAATTGCAGCAAAGGGGGTCGATGAAGCCGCCCTTACGTTGTTACAAAGACTAATGGGATTGTAAATAAGTCATGGCAGACATTTAAGACACCCATGCACTGTAGGTGTCTGGCTAATACCAAACCAGTGTTCTCAGGCCGGCTTCATCAGCATTTCCTCGGAGCCTGTAAAGGAATGCAAACCCCTGAGGGATGGGGCCTAGCGATGAACATAGTCAACTTTGAAAACCAGAACGCCTTCTGTCATCTGCTGGGAAACAGAATTACCGTAGGATTTTTCTCCTGTCTGTGTGGAGGAGGGAGAGAGGTACACCATCGTCCATTCTCAGTGGTCATTTTGACTTGCCACCACTCCTGTAGATTCCTCCTAGTCACACCAAAGGTACTTTATGCTTTGCTGTCTACGTGATAAACTCTGGAGGAGGCAAAAAAAAATTGTCTTGTACTTTCTTCTTTAGCTGGCTAATTCTAATTCTGGGGTCCCGTATCGATGCTCTTTGTGTCTACAGCTAAGCCTCCTCTAATTAGCTTTTCCAATAACAAAAAAAGTTAAGATTTTTCTTCTTTGCTTCGTTTTTGCATTGCAGCTACTTTTCAATGGGCTCTGGGAAGAGAGAGATTTTATGCTGTGATATCCTCCGAAATTACCCCCTAATAATCTCCACGTCAGGTATTCACACCCTCCCCATTTATGAGTTCATCTGTATGACTGACACAATGTAGATGCAACACTAGGCAACTTCTGAGATCAGATTGTAAAGATGCTGTTCTCTCTCTCTCCCATTGCTGTGCATTGTGCATTCCTATAGGACAATCATATTTCCCACAGCCCTGTGAGTAAGACTAGTGACGGAACCTTCAGGCCCACTCAGCCCAGGCTTACAGTTGGCTGAAGCTTCATAAGAGAGAGTCTGAGCCCCAAAATTTCAACTATGCTCTTCCCGGATTCCTGGTTCTCTGGAATTGTGTGAGAGAAGTGTTTATTATTCTACTATACCAGATTTTGGGGTGATTTATAATATTGCAATAGACTAATTGAATAGCTAAAATATAGGCATGGATTTGGAACTAGGCAAAGGAGGAGGCAACTGGAAAGAATTTCAGGACCACAGTCATGTTCTGGTTGAGGTTTAAAATAAAGTGAGAAAAACTGTGTTGAAAACAGGTCTTTGGAGCCTATGAGGTAGAGCCAGAGAGCTTCACAACCGCGCTGTGTGTAACGATGTGCAAAGTCGAGCGTGTAAATTAAGAACTGGATGATCCAGCTAGGGAAATGTCAAGACAGCCTGTTGAAGGAACCATCTGGCTCCGCTTAGCCCTTTATAAGATGTAAGAGGAGAGACAGAAGCTGAGAGAACTATTCATTAGAGAGGAGCTAGGAGTTGAGTCTCCGCCTCTAGAGCGAGTGAACAATTTTAAAAACTAAGAAGTTCCTTAAAAGCAAGGGTCAATTCCAGGGAACTGTCATGGCAACATGGCCCAAAGTTGAAGCTGAGGGAACAACCACAAATTCTTTGCTATGATCTCAAAACTGTCAAAAGCCATGCCTAAGGAGTACCGTGTTAGTCACACAAAAGACTATTGTACCAGTCAGCTTTGCGCCACTACTGAGAAATAGTCAAGGCAGCTAACTTAAAAAAGAAAATTATATATTTAGCTTATGGTTTTGAACACTCCAGTTCCCAATAGGACAGGGAGGGCAGGCTCAGCAAAGTTCCTGGACTGCCTAATTTGATGGTGGATGGCTATGGGGGGGAGTGTGCGAGGAACAGACAGCAGATTGGATGTCCAGAGAATGAAAATAAAAACACCTCCAATGAGCTAAAGATCTCTCTCTAGTGCCCACCTCATAAAGTTTCTACTCCTTCCTAATAGCGCCACCCCCCCCACACACACACCGGGGACTAAGCCTTTAATATATGAACCTTTGTGGGAGAATCACCATTCAAACTAAGGAGTCCTTTGAAGTTTTTGAGGCTGTGCTTTATAGATCCTCTCAAAATAGGGTGTCTAAGAACATTGGCCTACACAGAATGAAAAATGGGTTAAATATTTTGTAGACACCTTTGTGTGACTTTTGTCCAATGGAAACCACCTGATAAAACTCACAGGCAACTCATGATAGTTTTTAAAAAATGTTTTAAATTAAAAAAACATTTAAAAATCAGCAAATGGGCTGGAGAGATGGCTCAGAGGTTAAGAGCACTGACTGTTCATCCAGAGGTCCTGAGTTCAATTCCCAGCAACCACATGGTGGCTCACAACCATCTGTACTGAGATCTGATGCCCTCTTCTGGCCTGTGGGCAAACATGCAAGGAAAACACTATGTACATAATAAATAAATGAAATCTTAAAAAAAAATCAGCAAATATCTTTCTAATAAGAACTCAAAGAGATAGAGAAAGTCAAGGGGCCACCCACCCTGTCCCTATTGTACCAAAAGCTGAGAAAAAAAATGTTCATGTCTGTAGACAGAGATACTCATTCGTTCTCAGCTGCCCAGACCTGAAATAATCACACAGAAACTATATTAATCACAATATTGTTTGGCCAATAGATTAAGTGTATCTGTAGCTAGCTCTTATATTTTAAATTAACCCATTTCTGTTATTTTATATTTTACCATGAGGCTCGTGGTTTACCGGGAAGGTTCTTGGGCAACTATCTTCTTCGACAGCTACGTGTTATCTCACTGACTCTGCCTTCTCTTCTCCTCTGTCTCTGCTCGAAACTCCCACCTTGCTCTATTCTGCACTGGAATAGGCCCAAAGCAGATTCATTATTAACCAAATTGTAATAAATGATATTCACAGCATAAAGAGGGGAATACCATATCATAAGTCTATATATGAAATTTCAAGAAAAAGGAAGGGTAGCTCAGGAAGTATTCTCAAGAGATATGTGTTGAAATAGGTGCGGCGGGGCTGCGTCCCCAGCACCCTGGCCACCTGCTAGCTCATGCCCGAAATAACAACACAAACTGTATTCATTTAAACACTGCTTGGCCTGGCTAGTTCCAGCTTCTTATTGGCTAGCTCTTACATATTGTTCTAACCCATTTCTAATAATATGTATAAGCACCCCAAGGTGCGCTTACAGGGAAGATTCTAGCCTACGTCCATCCTGGGTCGGAGCTGCCTGGGAGGGCGAAGCCTGGCGTCTCTGCTCCAGAGAGCAGAGCTGTCGAGTCTCTCCGGAAGCAGAGCAGAGTCTGACCTCACTTCCTCTTCCTCCCAGAATTCCATTCTGTTTACTCCTCCCACCTATGCTTTAACATATCAGGGCCAGCCAAGCAGTTTCTTTATTGCTCAATGACCTTCCTCCATCAGGTATGGGATAATCCCAGACCAGGACAGAACCTCAAGGTCATTCAGCATATCTTGGCTGGATCTGAGAGTTGATCAGCAAACATGCGTGTGTCTCCCATTTATCTCCTTTAGACTACTAAAACATGGAATGTTTATCCTGTTCCTGATCTGATATTGTACGGTAGGTGTGTGTTTGTTTTTTTTTTTTCCAGTTTTGTTGTTGCTGTTTTTTTTTTTTTAATTGATGGCAACTATTTCTGTGATGGTTCACTTGGCTTGTCCATGTAATGGTACCTAGAGTCCCCTAGTGACAAACCTGTGGGCACATCTGTGAAGGAGTTTCTAGAGGAGGGTGATGGAAGAAGGAATACATAGGCTAAACCTGGGTGGGACCGTTCCATGGGCTGGAGTTCTAGACTAAATAAAAAGGGGAGGCTGAGGTGAGCATCATCACCTACTGCTCTCTGACTCTTGCAGTGTGACCAGCTGCCTCACACCAACCTCCCCACCAAGATGAATCAAATTAAGTCATTTCTTTCTTAGGTTGATTCTGTAAGCAGTGAGAAAATGGCAATTACAGAACTCAAGGAACCGTGTCTGAGGAATCAGGTATGTAACGGGACATCATTTAAAAGGCAAGGCTGCTCAGACTCTTGACCCTAAAGACTATGTAAGATAATGGTTGTTTTAAGCTCTTAAATTCGGGAGTAAGTGTTTAATGCAACCACAGACAATTGATAGACACTTCAAATACATTTGGAAAGAAAACTTATACCGCACACCATATAAACTCACTTGGGTAAATAACAGCTGATGTCAGTGTTTTCAGAACACATCCTCGAGGGAGCCTTCCATTCCCTTTAGGATTCCCTTTCTGCTAGAAGTAAAACTGAAGTCCAGAAACTTTCGGAATAGTAAGGTCATAATGACTTCCTCTATTTCCGATCACTTTATGTAGTCACATAAACTTGAAAATTTTCTTGCTAACTTAGAAACAATCCCAGTTAAGCATCATATAAAACTTTTAAGTTGGGCTGGCTTTGGGAATGTGAATATTCTTAAACTTTACCCAAATTTTGAGCCAAAAATTTTTTACTCTGTTTATTATTAATTTATTTAGAACCTAGAAGGTTGGTGGTAATTCTTTTAAGTTTTTTTTTTTGTGTGTGTGTGTGTGTGTGTGTGAAATTATTTTGAAGACACCCAGGACAGCTTCAGAACTTTAGAACAGCAAGTGTCCACGTGTAACTTCTATTTATCTGTTCTTTTTCTCAAATCTCTTGTGTCCTTCTTGACATTGTTTTGCCTCTTACTCTTGTTTTGGGTGGTGGTGAAAGTCAATGAGTTCTAAACAGCATCTCCATTCTCTCCTAACAGTACATGTTCACAGTGGTCATAACTGATCATCCTCTCTGTCACTGGGTGATGGAGCAGCCTCTCACCTCCAATTGGTCAATTGGTTACATGTTCCACAATCTGATTCTATCAAGAATTAAATTTCAAACCAACATCTTTCTCTCTCTCTCTCTCTCTCTCTCTCTCTCTCTCTCTCTCTCTCTCTCTCTTTTTAAACAGGCTGCCCCTAAGCTTCCAGACCTTTCCTTTCTAGAACATGTAAGAGCTTGCTCTCTAGCTTGTGAGCAAGGCACTGAGAACTCAGGTCTGGAAGCACGTTGTAGGAAACAATTGGGGATCTGTCTTGTTGGTTAGTACATTCCATGGGCATGCTACACTGTCTGGGAAGAAAGCTCTGCAGGCGGTAGGCGTTCTGCTCACACAGCACACGTACAGCTGCTGCCCCATCCCTTAGAGGTACATGGCTACCTCTGCCCGGAAAACATATGAGCAGACTAAGGCAAGTTGACTAAAATCTAGATACCACAAAAGGCTGGCCAAGTTGATGCTTTTGTGGGCCCCAACTTCTCCAAAACAGAATCCTTTCAAGATTCTTTTGAAAGAACCTCTACATCTTTGCAAAGTCTGAAAATGTGTGGTAGTCATATCAGCATGTAACGCCGCAGGTGTGGGCTGCAGTTCCTTCCTACTCGAGTGTCTCGCCTCCCTTTCTTTCTTTCTCTGACTTGCAGAAGCCACTGTTCATTTCTCCTTTTCTTCTCCTCAAATCGTGTCACTGCCCTGAGCAGAACCTTCAGTGGGATGTGGTTCCCAGTCTGATGTGGGATGCAGTCTGGCGATACCTCGAGTCAGGAGAGAAAGTGTGCACAGCAAGAGGGCTAGTCAGATCCTTAGCCAAGGGGAGATCTGAGATACACATCCCTGAACATCGTGGAGAAATTCCAGGCCTCCTTCCCTGTGAAAACGGAAGATACCAAAGTGCAATAGTTTTGTGTAGGGACTCAGACAAACCTAGAGCCAGTGTTAGATTGGCAATAAAGGCCCATTAAGGAAAAAAAAAATCTCTGGCCTGATGGAGACCTGATATTCCAGTCTGGCCATGCCACTCATGGGCAAGGAATCATCTCTGGAATTACAGCTTCACCTTAAGCCATGTTAAGAAAATAGGTGGAATAACATTTGCTTTAGAGAAGTACTGTACTTTTATTTCCCAGATTTCACATCTAATAGCCCAATCTTTTTTAAAAAATATTTTTATGGTTTATTTAACATTATTTTTATGTGTATTGGTGTGAAGGTGTCAGATTCCCTGCAACTGGATCTTCAGACAGTTGTGAGCTGCCACGTGGGTGCTGGGAATTGAACCCAGGTTCTCTGGAAGAGCAGTCAGTGCTCTTAACCACTGAGCCATCTCTCCAGCCCCTAATAGCCCAATCTTTACAAGACCCTGTGACTTGGGTTGGTTCTGTCTACCTCTCTGAATCATGACTGACTTTATCTTTTTCTTTTTCCCTATCTCTTTCATTTAGATGAGAACCAGAACCGATGTATGTCTTTCCCTTGGGCTTCCTTACTTTTCTCTAAACCCACTTCTGTACTATGTGGCTACCTGCTGCCATTTGTGTTCTTTATTTTGGTAACACAATAAAAATGGGCCTCTCCTCCCCTCTTTCCCTCCACTCTGCTTCCCTCCTCTTCTCCCCACCCTTCCTCCTCTCCTCCCCAATTCCCTCCCCTTCCTCTTCTCTCCTCCCCTCCTTTTCTCCCCTCCTCTCCTCTCCTCCTACCTCCCTCGAGTTCTACTAAAAATGTACATGGGACAGCCATGTTGAACACAGACCAACCGGTTCTTATAGTTTTTGCTCAAGTTCCTTTTCATCTGTATTTCCCCAAATAAAGACTCTGCTGTGAATGGAATTCTTTGCAAGATTTCCTTTGACCAAACTTTTGAAGCCAGAATTGATGTGGGATTCCCCTCTGTATGTGTGAATATGTTTTATTACTATTGGTTAATAAATAAGCAGGACAGAATATAGAAAAGCAAGAAACCCACACATAGAGGCAAAAAGAAGGTGAAGTCAGGCAGACGCTGTGTAGCTGCCCAAGAAGCAAGAGGTAGCAAATCATAAGTCTCTTGGTAAAATATAAAATAATAGAAATGGGTTAATTTAAGATGTAAGAGCTAGCTATAAATATACCTAAGCAATTGGCCAAACAATGCTGTAATTAATATAGTTTCTGTGTGATTATTCACAGCTGGGTGGCCAGAAACAAAAATGCACTTTCCAGTTACACAGAATCAATGAGGGGGCTCTGGGGTGATGTGCGTGATAATAGGGGCCTTGAACGAGGCTCTAAAGTTATAAGTCCCTCTGAGGAGAGCTTTCAGGCCATGGTCTGTCACCAATTGGCAGTAGGGTGCCTGAAAAAGTCACAGCAAGTCTCACAGGACCTTGTTGGGGTTTACTAGACCACAACTGACTTTGCTGCTGCAAGGGTCTCACCGTTCTTTGAGTCATCTGTAACAATCAGACTTGTGGCTTGGGGTGTAGCTGCTCACTTTGGCTTCAGCCTACAGACAACGGGGGGGGGGGGGGGGGGGGGACAAAGAGAGACTTGTGTCTCTGAGGCTTGGCAGTACAGAAGGGGGGTAGGAGAGTCACTGAGTGTTAGTGTCAAAATACCTGCAGACTGGTTAGCCTGGTTTCTCTGTGATTGTCTGGCTCAACAGCAACAGGCAGACAACAGAAGCTTGTCTATGTATAATAATAGCTACTGTTTTTCAGCCCCGCCCACATGTTAGATAGCATATTGAATGTTTTATATACACAGATTTAGAAATCCTTGAGACAGGTGGTGGTCCTGATTGTCAAAATTTAAAAAGAAGACATTGCAGAGAATTAATTCATTAATTTATTATTTATAATGTGTGCTGTGTTTGTGTGTATGTGGTATATGAACTCGTGTGTGTGTGTGTGTGTGTGTGTGTGTGTGTATGACTGCTTGTGGAGGCCACAGGTGAATGTCAAATGTCTTTCCTCAATTGTTCTTCACTTTTATTCTTGTAAGGCAGGGTCTCTCACTGATCTTGAAGCTCATTGGTTCAGCTAGACCGACTGACCAATGAGTTTACCCCCACTGCTGAGGTTATAGGTGCACACATTAGTTTTTTTAATGTGTGGATTCTGGTGAATCCAAACTTAGATTTTCATGCTAGTATTGCAGACAGTCTACCAACTGAGATATTTCCCCAGCCCAACTGGAATTTTAGTAGTTAGTTCTAAAATTGAGTTTTTAGTAAGCTACTTGTTAAGTTTTTAGCAATCAAGTTGTAGCCAACTTGATTTTCACACACAGGTAATTTTACTATGACACACACATTTCTAAAAAAATTGACAACAACAAATATTGGAATTGAAAATTTTGTGAACTTCATAGGGTTTATGGAAGAAGCAGAGCTGGTGTTCTAAAATATGCAATTGGGAAATAAAGTACCCAAAAGCAAAGCAAAAGATTAGCATAGCTGAATTTGCAACAGCTTGACAGCTGGCCTTTTACAGCCTTACACGAGGGGAGTGGTGTTGTGGAATACTTTAACTATGTAAAGATGTCTTATATTTGTTTATGCTGTATTTGTTCAATGGTGTAAGGATGTGTGTTAATCATGTAAAGATGGGTTACATCTGTTTCACCTTGCCTGCCTAAGGTACCCGACTGATTTAATAAAGAACTGAATGGCCAATAGGTAGGCAGGAGAAAGCATAGGCGGGGATGGTAGGCAGAGAGAATAAATAGGAGAAATCTAGATTCAAAAAAAGAAAAAAGAAGGAGCAAGAAAAGAAGGAGGAAAAAATGAGGGACATGCCTGAGGCCAGAAGTTAGGCAATTTTCAGCCAGTCAGACATAGAGACAGCCAGAAAGTAAGAAAAGATAAAAAGCCTTGAGGCAAAAGGTGAAGAGAAGCAGGTTAATTTAAGTTAAAAGAGCTATCCAGAAACGTGTCCAAGCTAGAATGAGCATTCAAAATTAATAATAAGTCTCTGTGTCATGATTTGGGAGCTGCTTTGGGACCCAAAGGAAAAAGCCTGGTAGAGAGGGGCTCTAGCTTCTTGCAGGTTCTTAGGCACTTGCTGTCAATAGAGAACATTTGCATTAGTAAAACAAACCTGATCCAGGGTCTGAACGCACAGTCCACATCTCTGAAGCATTTCCATCTGCACTCGCCATTCCACCAGATAGTTTAATACAGTGGAAAATTTGGTGAGTGACTTCATGGTTTCAACAATTTCTTCTTCATTGCATAGATGTAATTTTGTGCTGAATTACGAATGTATTTGTAAGCACTTCCCTAAGCACAAAAGAGCTTATCCAGATATCACCTCAGCCGACGATGATACAATACCACAGGGATGGTAATTCCTGTTAGAAACCATTCTGACCAGTAAAATTGATGGGCTTAGAGCTTTGAGTGCTCACACTGGTTTACAAAAAACGTTGGAAGTAGCAGAACTAAAAACATAAAAAGCAGGCAGCCAAACCGAATGTGGAATACTCTGGGATAGAAAGTATTATTTTGTATTCGAAGAATGGATATTTGTGTATTGACAACACAAATTTGCAATTCAGAGGCCGGGTGGTGGTGGCGCATGCCTTTAATCCCAGCACTCAGGAGGCAGAGGCAGGCGGATCTCTGTGAGTTCGAGGCCAGCCTGGTCTACAAGAGCTAGTTCCGGGACAGGCACCAAAGCTACAGAGAACCCTGTCTCAAAAAAACAAACAAACAAAAAAAACAAACAAAAAAATTGCAATTCAGTCTTTATTCTCCAGTTTACATGTCACTTGTGTGGGTCACCGCATCCAGGGGCACAAAGGCTGGTTTAGATTAGGCCAATCTGTTTTGAAACCCACGTGTCATCCAAAGAGGACCAGGGGAAATTAAGTAGAACATTTATATCAGATAAGGACTATTACACACACACACACACACACACACACACACACCCCACAATGTCACGATTGTACCCAACAGAATTAAGAGAGGATTCCTGGTTTCCTGTAATACCTACTATATGTTAAAATTTAGCATCACCCAAAATGCTTCTTATGCCTACATTTGTCTATCAAATTGAGACCCACATAAGGACTGAACACAGCATTTGGCTGTTATAGCTGCTGCATCTTTTAGTCTGTGCCCACTCCCATTTTAAAATACAATTATTTATCCTTACTGTTCCCAGAAAATCCCACATGCAGAGTCTGGCTGCTGTCTTCATGTGTGGCATTTTAAGGAGTTCTCTATTCTCAACATTTCTTATCAACTGGTTGTGAGTGCCCAAAGCTTGTCCAAGTGCATCAATTTTATTTGTAAAAACGCTTTATAGCTGGAACTTTACCATCCCTGTAGCATTGTATCATGAAGTGCAAAGATAAGGCTTATCGGTTTTGGTGATGTTGAGATTGATATGTGTATGGGGAAGTAACGCCTTGTAACAATGGTAGATATTATGATTTATTGACTATTTGCTAGGTCTATTACCTCATTGAAATGAGCAAATCTCATCTTTAGGTGACTTGCCTAAGTTTCAAAGTCTGTCGTTCTGCATGTGTTGGGTGGCTGTCTAGATTTTGAGTAAGTTTAAGTTGAAACATAGATTTTTTTTTCCTCTCAGAAAAGTTAAAGCCTTTGTGGTCGTTTGAAAGAAAATGACTCCCAAAGGGAGTAGCACTATTCCAAGATGTGGCCTTGTTAGAGTAGGTGTGGTCTTGTTGGAGGAAGTGTGGGGGGCGGACTCTGAGCTTCACTCAGGGTGACAGTCAGTTGACTTCCTGTTGCCCAGCTCCAGCACCACATCTGCCTGCCTGCCAGCATGCTCCCCACCATGATGATAATGGATTGAACCTCTGAAACTGTAAGTGAGCCCTCCCAATTAAATGTTTCTTTATAAGAGTTACCATGGTCATGTTGTCTCTTCACAGCATAAAAAAAAAAAAAACTGAATAAGACAGCCTCGATCTTTTTATCTATTTTGGTAATAAAACAGTGGTAGTGTGGGTGGCTGGGGGGGGGGGGGACTCTGAATTGTCCTGAGCATGGTTATGAACTCTTGGTCTCTCTGTGTTAAGTACTGATTTCTTTTCCGACAGATCTTCTTCACTTTGCCAATAGGAGCCTTCTCAATTTAGGGTCCGGGTGCTTTTGATGGGAGCTCTTTAGGTTCGGCTAGTGTTCTTGCTTTTGGGCACTAAAACTTTCAGCTCATTTTGTCAAAGTCCTGATGAAGAAGACAGAGATGCAAAGGAGCATCTATTAGAGGAGGGTGGGAGTCTAGAGGATGCTAATCGGATCATTAAAGAGAGAGTCTTAGTTAATTTCTACTGCTGTGCTATGACACCACGACCAAGGCAACTTCTAGAAGGAAGAGTTTATTTGGGATTTATGGTTTTAGGGGGTTGGTAGGAATCCATAACCATGGTGGCAGGGAGCATGGCAGCAGGCAGGCACCAGGGCAGCAGCTGAGAGCGTTCATTTCCATCCACAAGCACAAGACAGAGAGGGCTACCTGGGAATGGCAGAGGCTTTTGAAACCTCCAAGCCCACCTGCAGTGACACACCTCCTCCACCAAGGGCCACACCTCCTAATCCTTCCCAGATAGTTCTACCAACTGGGGACCAAGTATTCAAACATGTGAACCTCTAGGGGCCATTCTCATTCAAACCACCACAGAGGGTTTCATTTTTGACTGAGGGTAAAATATCCATATTGAAGTTTTTTTTTTTTTTGTTTTTTTGTTTTTTTTGGTTTTTCGAGACAGGGTTTCTCTGTGGCTTTGGAGCCTGTCCTGGAACTAGCTCTTGTAGACCAGGCTGGTCTCGAACTCACAGAGATCCGCCTGCCTCTGCCTCCTGAGTGCTGGGACATATTGAAGTTTTAAAGCTTAATTTTATAAACTTCATTTTCCCTTTGTAAAAATTTGTCTTTTCTGTGTCTCCTTGAGGATATGACTATGCAATCCGAACAAGCCAGCCATGAGTAAACTTGTATCACGCACTGGGAACTCTCACATGTATAAGAATGCCCAATCATGAAGTCTTGAACCCAGAAGCAATGCCTCAAGTGTGTCTTGATTTGGATGTTAATAATTAGTTTAAAAGTAAACATTTGTTCATTTTTTTGGTTGAGACTTTTAATATACTTTCCATTTTGTAGATAACTAGTTTTAAGGATATTAACTATTTTTGCTTCTTCCTGTTTCAGAAATCTGTTCATTTTATTTGTAGCACTCATTTGCAATTCTTCAAATTAACATATGAAAAGAAACCCAACTTTATTAGTAACCAAATGATATGTAAATTAAAACAAGACGGTTTTTTATTATTGTAAGTTATACAAAAGCTTAAAAATTATATTATGCTTCAGGGACTTTTGAATGGCAATTCTACCTTTTAGGACAGCCCTGTGATCAAGTTTCCCAGCTTGCCTTTTCTCTTGGGTGTCTCCTGTCTCTTCCCTGCTTCATCATCAAGTGTCCCTCCAGCTCTCCCTTCTAATCCTTTCTTCTGACTGAGCTCTGCATCCAATTCAGAGTTTCACTGGTTTTCCTTGGAGAGAGCCAGGTAGTACATATTTTAGCTTGTGTTACCTAAGCACCAAAACTTGATATTGCAAAGGCACATGTAAGTCGTTTAAATGTGGCCATTAGAAAAGTCAAAGCCTGGGGCTAACGAGCTGTCTCAGTAGTTAAGAAATTATATTACTCCCCCCACCCCCCATGCAGAATTTCTGTAACAGCCCTGGCTGTCCTGGAACTAGCTCTGTAGACCAGGCTGGTCTTGAACTCACAGAGCTCTACCCGCCTCTGCCTACCGAGTGCTGGGATTAAAGGTGTGTGCCACCATTGCCCTACAGGTTCCTGGCAGGCACAGCACGGAGTTCTCAGTTACCTTATCTCTCTCTTATCTCCCGGGGATAGAACATCTCCAGTCTCCAATGATACTCATACATACGCAGACATACTCACATGCAAGTAAGTAATTAAAATAATAAAAATAAATCTTAAAACAGAGAAATTCTTATATCAGACTGTTCCAAATTCCTGCCACTCTTGGTCCCCAGGCCACAGTTTACCAGTCTGTGGCTTAGATTCTGTCGCAATGAAGAGCTCATGCCACAGGGCTGGCAGATTACATGTTTAGTGGGGTTGGTATTCTGGGTTCTGTGTCTAGTACAAGAAAAGGAAGGACTCACCGTCCAACCATGGTGTTACCCAGTGGCCTAAAATACTTGGCTTCTCCTATGATGCCTCTCCTCCACTCAAGCTGGGCTGTGCTTTTCTTGCAGGAAATGCTCCTGTCAGCTACTGAGTCTCCCACTGATGGCCAGCAAGGGAAGGGACTTGAGTCCTCTAATCATTAGGAACTCAACTATGCCATTGATTTGAATGAATTAGGAAGTGGATTCTCACCTGGTTCCTTCTGACCGAGATGCCTGCTGAAGCTTGGCATGGGCTTTATGAGGTCCAGGGCAAGCGACTCAGCAGACTGAACTCTGACTTCTGAACTACAAAACTATGAGATCATAAATGAGTATTATTTTAAGCCACTAAGTCTGTAATAATTTGCCAGGCCTCAATAGAAAATGAACACACTGGGAACTGTGGTTAGCAGGGGGTAGATCCTGCATATGTGGAGGAGCGGACACAGGAAAACAAGGAACAGCTCTGAGAACAAATACTCCAATAACCAGACGGACCATAGTGTAATTGTTTATACATCCTATAGCCTAGAGGCTTCTATGAGTCATTGTATGTGTTCTCAATGGCTATAAATGTTTCATCATCTGTAGAGGGAGGCTTTGTCTGTAATGATGAGGGGATGTTCGGAATTTCAGGTAATTACGGGCGATCCTGTTGGAGAATGAAGTAGTTAATTGCTGCATGGCTGCACTCGCTGCCTTTCTTCCCAGCTGCTTTTCTCTGGTGTGGTGTTTGCAATTGAGGAATACCTACTAAAGGTAACTGTAGAGAAGAGCCGGGGCAATACAGAGGAGATTTGGCAGCTTGACTCGCAGGGCATAGTCTGTACGTGGCTAATGGCAGTAGCTACCTACTACCTATAGTAGACACCTGTGATGGGAAACATCAAGCGACCAAGACAGCCAAAAAGGCACTTAAGGCAAACAAATGGCTCGCCCCAAAATGATTGCATATAAAAACCCAAACGGAATCCAGAAGTCTAACAACTTAGCTTTTAAAAATCCATTATTTCTTCCAGACAGAAGCACTTAAGGGATCAGAATGGCTTATTGAGGCCATTCTGGATACAGATTGAGAAAGCAGCAGAACAAAGGAGCTTAGCACCCAGAATCTCATGATCAAAGATTTGTGAAATTAACAGCTACCACACAGAGGAGATGTAGCCTTCGAGTGCATTGGGAGCACTCCTAGGAGGCGCACAATCTAATTGTGGTTTAATTACCTGCTGCTGATAATGGTTTTTCCTCCTAGAGTTTGTGCTACCCAGGGTCCATTTCTATTAGCGCTCCAACTCCACAGACGACTAGGATTGTCCAGGACACTGCTGCTGTAATGATTAAAAGTAGAAGAGGCAGGCCATGCTGAATTCATCGCATCTCAGAAGGTGTAGCACTCGACTTCCCCGATAGCTAATTAGGCTTAATTGCATAGAATATCAGACCTCACTAATGAAATTCAGCATAGATAGCTTTAGCATCGTAATGATTACCTGATCTCAGAGCGAGAAATTGAATATGTGGGAAGAGCTAATGTTTTATCCTGCTTTCCTGTAGCAATTCTAATCGGGGAAACAAACAGCTTCTGTCTCTAAAGTAAAGCACTTACAGACAAAGGGATGCTACCTAATCTGAGAAGATGCAATGATAGACACAGAAAACAGATGTAGCGAAGCTGACAGTGTAGGCCAGAATAGATAACGGATGCTACAACCGCCAGGCAGAGCGCAGAGAACCAGAGATTTGTGCCCGCCAACGCACCACCTCTATAGATTGCTTGTAAACAGCACAGTGGGGCTTCTTTTCCAGTCACAATGGGGAAAACATGGCTATTCTCTTTTGGTAATTTGAAATTACTATCCAACGATCCCGTTATTACTAGCACAATGTGACTCCTGTAATAATACTTTATGAATGATATGAAATGACCCACAATCTGGTTACCAGGGTTAAAATGGAAGTGATATCTAAAGGTTTGACTAGATTCAAGCTAAAGTGGACGCAAAGAGAAGAACAAACTGACACTATGAGGGAAACCCTGGGCACATTCAGCACGGGCAATTCTGCTAGACAATTGGATCGGGCAAAAGAAGAGGCGATTGGTCAGAGAGAAAGGGAGAGTCTTGATTAGGACACTAAAGAGGCAGGAATAAATCCAACACAAGGTCCTTGATTGGATATTGGTTAAAAAAAGAAAGTTAAAAACCACACGTCGGCGATCGTGACTGTTTAGGCATGAACTGTTCACATATGAAGCAGGGTCTTCGCAGGAAACAGATGTCAAACTTCAATGAACTCAGCCCTGAATCATTTCCTGAAGAGACTGTTGAGAGGTATGGGCAGGAGGAAAAGAAGCAGTAGGTTGCTGATTCATCCACGGTTTGGCAGAGAAGCCACGGTCAGCCCCTCTGAGAATTGAAGGAACAAGCTAGAAAGAGTTGATGAGCTATAGTAGTTACTGAACAGGTGCTGTCTAACAAGAGATAGAGTGGTAAATGAAGCCAATACCATATCACTATTTGGGGTGGGGAGGAAGAGGAGAACCATCCCAATTGCTCCCAAACTCCCTGATTCTTGCTAGTGTGCCTTATTGCCTCCTGGTGTCTATGGGCACCTCTCATTGGTTGACCTTGATTAGAATCCCGGTTGAGGCAGTCTGGAGAAGTCAGTCTTTCAGGGATTGGAGCCCAAAACAGAGAGGAGTGGATGAGGCATCTGAGGATGGGGAGCCAGGGGAAACTAAAGGCGCAACTGGGTACTTAGAGTGGATTACAGAATTATCGCTAATTGCTAGGTGCAATAATGGCGCTGTAATTATCAGAGAATGAATGGCTTTGGGTGTCTTTTACAATGCATGCTAGAGTATTAAAGGATAAAGTGTCACGATGTCTCACATGTGTTTTGAAATGGTTCAGCAGGTTAGGCCAGTTGAATAAAATACATGCACGAAATAAATATAGAAACAGGCATTTGGGACCTTCTTGCTCTACCAGTGCGAGCTTTGCAGAGTCAGGCTCCAATTACATTGCACACAAAGAAGTAGGTTTTGTCCCTTTTTCCTAAGCTCAGCACCTGGCACATGGTAGAGGCTAAAACATGACATTTGTATGTGTCTCATCTACATACTCCTTTCTCATTGATGATCATATTTCTTGGTGTTTGAAATAATCTTCTATCACAGAGAAATTAATTACATTTTAAAAGAATAAGGAAAGCTGTAAGGGATAAAGAGAATTATCAACAAGTTGTACAGGAGTCAGTTCAAGAAAACTAAAAGAGCTTTTTAACTAATTTAACTTTTAATTTAAACTACCTCATGCTGTATTTCATATATTGAAGTTTTAAAAGTCAGCTAAACATGGTATAACAATGGCGAGAGATTGGGAAGGGTGCAGAGAACTGGAGGATGTAAAATGAAGTTGGTACAGACTATAAGGGATGTGTAGAACCATCAGTTTGAGCCTCACCAATATGAATAATTAATACCCATTCATAAAAATGAACAAATCAAACCCCAAGTGAGCAAAAGAAGTAACTTTTGAAAGAGCAGAAATAAAATATTAATGGGAAACAGGCAGTCAGTAGAGGAAATTAGCAAAGCCAAGGTTGTTTCTCTTAAAATATAAATACAATTGATAGACCTCAAGACAGACTAAATAAAATAAAACAACAGAAATGAGTGAAATAAGAGATGCGTACTCAGATCTTGTGGACATTAAGGATAAAGGAGTATTATGAATGCTGTTGTATCTTGTCTCCTGTGTGTTATAACATCTTTGATGGCTGTGGTAGTTTTAAAGAAAGTAGACCACCAAAGGGAGTGGCACTATTAGGAGGTGTGGCCTTGCTGGAGTAAATGTGGGGGTGTTGGAGGAAATGTGTCATTTTGGGGGCGGGATTTGAGGGCTAATATATGCTCAAGACACTATCCAGTGTCTCAGTCTACTTCCTGTTGCCTGAATATCAACATGTAGCAGCTCCTTCTCCAGTACCATGTCCACCTGCACACTGCCATACTCCCCACCATGATGATAATGGACTAAATCTCTGAAACTGTAAGCTACCTCTTCAATTAAATGTTACCTTTATAAGAGTTGCTGTGGTCATTGTGTCTCTTCACAGCAATAGAAATCCTAATTAAGATAATGGGAAAGTTGTTTTGTCTTATTCCCGAGCACCTATGTGCCTTATAATGACCCATGTAATTTCTTTTTGTTACCAGACGTATCTACTCATTACTTAGAAGTCAATATCTGGAAAATGAATACATGGGAATTGAGAGGTGATAGGAAAGATCTTAGATTTTTTTCAAATGCTTGCACCCTAGAAAGATGGTGCTGTCCTCAACTGCTTCTCTCAGAAAACAACCACTTTTGGGAATTCAGGCATGCTAATGTTTTTATACTGACCGAGAAGGAGGTGTATGGAGCAATTGTAACCAATTTCTAATTGGTCTTAATAACAAAAACTTAGAGTCAGATATTAGGGGCTGAAAGATGAAAAATCTGAGAATCAGAACAGCCAGCCACTAGTTCTTACCTCTACAAAATCCTCAGAACCAAGGTGGCAAGGTCCTATCTCTATGAATCCTCAGACTGAATGTCATGTGCTCCTGTCTCCTCTCATCTGTTATTCCTCTCTCTGCCCAGCCATATCCTTCCTGTCTCCATCTTCCAAGTACTGGGATTAAAAGTGTGAGCCACCACCACCTGGCTCTGTTTCTCTTTTAGACTGGATCAAACTTATGTAGCCAGGGTGGCCTTGAACTCTCAGAGACCCTTCTGTCTCTGCCTCCCAAGTTCTGGGATCAAAGGTGTGTGCTATCACTGTCTGGCCTCTATGGCTAACTAGTGGCTTAGCTCCACACTCTGATCTTCAGGTAAGTTATATGTGTTATATCACAAACAAAGTAGCACCATAAGCAATGGCTGGTTGTTTCAAGTGGACACAACCTGGAATCCCCCAGGAAGACAAATCTTCATGAAGAATTCTGGAGATCAAGTTGGATGGTGGGTAGATCTGTGTGGGGATGAGAAGAAACCTACATCAGGGGGAAAATGCAGAGTGTAGAAGCCAGACAGGGAGGCTAGGAAGAAGATATGGGCTGGAGAGATGGCTCAGAGGTTAAGAGCACTGGCTGTTCTTCTAGAAGTCCTGAGTTCAATTCCCAGCAACCACACAGTGGTTCACAGCCATCTATAATAAGATCTGGTGCCAACACTGTATATACAATAACTAAGTAAATCTTAAAGAAAAAAAAGAGGCAGAGAGAGAGCTTTTGAAACCCGAAAGCCTGACCCCAGTGACACAGCTCTTCTAACAATGCCACACCTCCTAATCCTTCTCAAAGATTTCTATCAACTGGGGACCAAGTATTCAAACATGAATATGGAGATCATTCTCACTCAAACCACCATACACAAAAAAAGAAGATATGCAATACAAGATTCAAAATATCTGTGTTGGAAGATTTGGGTATACCAATGAGGGTGGATAAAGATGTACATTTTTAGAAATTCTGGTTACCTCGATTCTATGTAGGATGGTATCACTTAAAAGGTGCTTGTGTTAAAATCATATTCTCACATACAAGAGATTAATATTGACGGTTTCACCTGCGCTGGCCTTATTCATGCATATTCTATATAAACAATTAAAATTCACTTCACCCAAACAGGGCAGGGACTATTATCATCCCTGTCACAGATGAAGAAAGAGTGTTAATTGGTCTAAAAATGATTCCCTACATGTTGACCTTCCAGAAAAGAAGGCCTGGCAACCTGCCAAGTTTCACAGAGAACAACCTGAAAGTCAGGCTTGCCTTGCTAACAGGTGGCCGAACTTAGATTCAAACCCAGATAGCCTGAGTACCCTCCTTACAGGAGCTGGGGTTTTCCCAGGCTTGAAAGTTGAGCTGATGGCTCCACAGCTGGCTTCTACTTCAGCCTCCTGATCTTGCAAAGAGACCAGCAGGCACCAGCCCCAGCCACCTGCGCTAAGCTGACTCCTGCCGCGGCAAAATGCCACCCCATCCTACCGCTATTGAGTTCCCAGGTCCTGATCGTGCCAAGGTGGAGCCAGGGCTGTTCTAGTCTTCCAGCTTAGAAGCCCTGTAACCAATGTGTGTATCCCTTCTGAAATATGATATCCATGTCAGCAGACTGCCATATGCTGTCTCGAGTGGAGTAACTGGAGACCCACACCTCGACTTATTTTCTCCTCTCCAGTGAAACGTCTCAGAGAAAGCTGCTTCCATTTACCATTGTGTAAATGGCAAACTAAGGCTTAAGAAGAACTTGTCAAGATCACACAGCCACATGGCTAGTAAGTGCTTGAATTGAGCTACACACTCAGACAGCTGCGTCCAGATTGTACTACACCCGATGCGTGAGTGTGACAGGGTTGGGTGGCTTCTGTGCCCCATGTCCTTGTATCGCATTTCTCCACAATGTATGGCACATGGAGACTTGCGCATTCACTGTCATTGGATGTGCGAAAGACTATAAAAGTAATAGGAGGACATAGGAGAGAGAAACCTGGAAGCCACTCATGAAGCCAGCCCAGAAAAAATTTCTACAAATACTACAAGGGCTTTGTATCTAAACTGGTAGAGTGTTTGGATCTTGAACTCAACTTTAAAATGTATTACATCCATCAGTTAAATAAAAGTCAACAAATGACAGATCCTGTCTTTCAAGACAGGAGTTGGGAATCCTTCAATGCAAGCCTTAAGAGTTTACATAATCAATGTTAAACCCTGTAACAGACTTCAAGAGCTTCAGGCGATAAGGATGGATGTGGAGTAGTTGGCACAAGGTTCTCACAAGTTGATTCTCGAATAGAATTAGGAAGAACAGTGTTTAAGTAGAGGAAAAGAAGAGGGGGAGTTGTTCATAGATATAATAGAAATCACAATGAAGAAATAAACAGAGGTTTTGATGGGCAAGTGGGGAGGAAGCTTGCTCTATATTAGAGGATCCGAGGTTAGAAAGAAGTAGGATGGGACATAGTCATGGCTAAATGTCAATTGCTGTGATAAGACACTATGTTATGACCAAGGCAACCTTTAAAAAGGAAGCATTTAATTGGGGTTTACTGACAGTTTCAGAGTTGGGCCTTGACCAGCATAGTAGGGAGCTGGTGGCAGGCACGCAGGCAGGCATGGCACTAAGCAGTAGCTGGAACTTGATTGATTCCTGAAAGTTGGAGGCAGAAAGGGAGAGAGAGAGAGAGAGAGAGAGAGAGAGAGAGAGAGAGAGAGAGAGAGAGAGAACCCGAGCATGGCATGGGCTTTTGAGACCTCAGCCCACTCCACTCCAGTGACACACCCCTCCAGCAAAGCCATACCTCCTAATCCTTCCCAAAACAGTTCCAACAAATCGGGACCAAGCATTCAAATTCATGAGTCCATACGGGCCATTCTTATTCAAACCATCGCAGGTGTATTATTTGTTTCTATTCCAGTGAAGGTAGATTGGAGCACAGTGTTCACAGGAGGTAGAAAGACATAATGAAAATACAAAACACTAAACATGCCTTGCAAAAATGAAAGGGGTAATGATATTCAGATGGATTGAAAGAAAGGCCAGGAGGTTGTTCATGGATTTCCAGCAACATAAAGAAGGATGCTATGGAAGAGAAATGCTCCTCTTACTACCAATACTAGAAAACTTGGAATGAAAAATTTATGAGTGTTGGGTGATAATAATGTTAAAAGGAGAGGGGGTGACAGCAATGCAATAGATTGCTTTGAAATGCGTGAAAAATGGGGACGGGGAGCTCATATTAAAAGATCCTTAGGGATATATGCTGATCTGAAAATAAAGCACTGGAAGACTAGGAAGACAATACAACTTTCAATCCAGTGGGGGGGGGGATAAAGCAAACAATCCAAAGAGAAGGAAAGCAAGAGCCTCTGGGACCATAACAATAGACTGCACATTTATCTGGGTATCCATGGGACTTGATTCTAAGACCCCTTGTAGTTACCCCTTGTGGATGCTCAAATCTCTATATGCATATAACCTACATATATGATTTGTGTATAACCCGCACACATCCTCCCACATATTTTAGCCTATCTCTAGGCTACTTAAAATACCTCATATATTTTCAATATTGTGTAAATAGTTTTTATGACAAATTGTTTAGAGAGTAACAAAAAAAAAAAAAAGCCTGTGCCTCCTTAGTATAGCTGTGCTTTTTCCTTAACTAATGGTCCATCTCTTATTAGTTGACACCATGACGCTAATTCCACAGACATAGAGAGATGACCTTAATATGAACGGAGAGCCTTCTCTGTAAGGGTGAGAAGGACACCTATCAACGTTCAGTAGTGGTTCCTTCTGAACTTGTTAAAAATAGGGAAGAAGGGAAATGGGTGGACCTACGAGATAATTTCAAAAGGTTTTCATATACTCTACAATATGATTGATTGATTGTGTGTGTGTGTGTGCGCGCGCGCGCGTGAGAGACCAGAGAACACTGGCTATCATCTCTTATCACTCGTCACCCAGTTCCTTTAAGACAGGACCTCACACTGAACTTGAAGTGTAATGTTTCAGCTGGGCTGCTGGCCAGAAAACAACAGAGATCTGTCTTTCTGCCCCTCACACCCAATGTTGGGTTTACTTGCATATCCATGCCATTTTTGTTCTTTTTGTTTGTTTGTTTGTTTGTTTGTTTGTTTTTTTGAGACAGAGTTTCTCTGTGTAGCCCTGGCTGTCCTGGAACTTGCTTTGTAGACCAGGCTGGCCTCGAACTCACTGAGATTTGCCTGCCTTTGCCTTTTGCTGGGATTAAAGATGTGCACCACCACTGCCTTGTGCCAGGTTTGTTTGTTTGTTTGTTTGTTTTTTAATGTGGGTGTTGGGATTCAAACTCAAGTTCTCATGCTTACACAACAAACACTCACCCACTGAGCTATTTCCTCAGCCTCCAATAATGTGTTTCTTATAAAAGCTAAAATAAATATATGTATCTCCCTGTTAAATCTCAGGATAAGCACATAGATGGTGTCATTCTATAATTTGGTGATGCATCATTAAGTATTTGGAAAGCTTCGGAGTCCACGAAACCTGAGGCGAAGTGTCTGGTTTGGTGTCCCTCAGGCCGAGTCTCCTAATGTTACTTTGCACATTTTCAACCCTGGTGGGAATCCACTAAATCATAATGATGAAGATGTTATGGGAACTAGATATGGCGGAAGAACTCAACCAGGACTCAAAGATAAGTATCTTCTTCTGTCATTAACTGTTTAAAACTCAGGCAAAAGCTGTAGGTGAGAACTGTACCAGGAAGTCAAGGTCTAGGGGATTCGCTCTGTAGTCTGTTTATAGTGCCCTCTAGTGGCAGCTCTGCGGAGCTCTAACGTGGCCCTCGGGAGGACTGCTAATTTGGTATTTATTTCAAAGCAAAGATGAGTTCGGCTTCATTTTCATATTTAAGGACTATGAATAGTGCTCGGATATTTTAATTTTATATTCATCTTCTTCAAAAAAGGGATTGTCTGTCATTTTAAATGCATTACAATTTTGTAGGTAAATTCTACTAAAACGTAGTAGATTTAATTGGTTAAATCCATACAAGTAAAATGTTATCAATATACTACTCCAGAAGTGTTGTACTTCGTGAGAATTCCTTGGAAAGTTTTCAGTGCCCTCACATGATTAAGCCTCAAGGGAACACTGAGATCATATGAATTGGTTCTGGTTCCATGTTTATCTGAATGGTGCTAATTCTTTGATGTTGGTACTCAACAACCCTATAGGCAGATTATCGCTCATTGTGTTTAAAACTTAATCTCAGTCTCCTTGGAGATTAACCCCTTCTTAGCCAGTGGTTTTTAATTGGGGGGTACATGCTAAACCTACCTAGGTAAAGAATTCTAACACAGAGATATTTAGGAATCACCCAAGCTTGCTTCAATAGGTGCATGTGTGCAGGTCAGAGGTCAGCATCAGGGGCCCTCCTGCATCTCCACAGTCTCACATTGAATCAGGAACGTACTAACGGGTTAGACAAGTCCTGACATCCAGGGCCTGTCTTTCTCCAGGCTGCAGTACCATGGCTGCAGACACGTCACTGTATCGAGCTTTTACATGGGTTCTGGAGATCTAAATTGGGGCTCTCGTGTTCTTAGCAGGTGCTTTACTGATTGAGCCATCTCCCTAAGCCCTCTTGTTGCTATTCATCATATAGTATTGGTACGGCCTTAATATATGTTCAGCATATTCTTGGTGTAACGTATACACCAAACCTCAAGATTGTGTTATGTAAAGCACTATTCTTTGTGTGTGTGTGTGTGTGAGAGAGATATAACATGTGCTGGCTTTGAAAATTAATCATCATTGTCCTTACAGACCTTTTGCCTAAAAGTTTTTGAAGGTGCCCTTGTTCTCATCTTGCAAACCATAGAAATATCAAAATTCTCAGTTGTATAATTCTTATTAGGAGCCCTCCTCAGACCCGGAACTTCTAAAGTCACCAGTGTCCAATGTATCAGTTATAGATCCGTGGTGTTTGCTCCTCATTCTGTTGGTCAGGTTCTGCCGTTAAGGCCAGGCCGATCTGTTCGGCAAGTAATTGCTGCATCTGAACGCTGTGATCAATTCAGGGACCCCCCAGAACCACAACACTGGTTTTAGGTACTGCGGTGAGATCTGGTGCCGCGAAGCGCCTCTGTTGGGCTAAGTCTCGGTATAGGAATTTCTTTCGGAGCCTACCAGAGTCTCCTTATTAGCTTCCTGAAGCACGAAGCTAGACTCCCTCATTGCTCCCAGGTAAGCAAGTGGGCACGCTTCTGGGGCTTTGCCGAGGTCACCAGATACCATCTGTTCTTGTTCTGTGTTGAGATCTTGTTCTGATCAAGAGTCCTTGTTTAAACGCTCTCCGTGGGATCTCTTGCTCTTTAGCAATGATTTCTTGTACGTTTCTTCTTGTGAATGGGATGGAATGATGCAGACCTCAACCCGTCCCCAGTTCATTTTGACCCCCTCGGTACAGGCAGAGGGAAGTTAGAGGAGGGGGTGGGGCCGGGAGCAGGTTAGAATTCTCCCCGTCAGAGGGGCAGGGAGAAGTTAGGTTGGATTTCTGAAATACCAAACAGGATACTCCACAGCAAGTGTCTTTTTCCTCTTCCCTCACAACTGGTGTCTCTAAGTTTGCATTTAATTCGGAAAAATCAATATTATTGCTAGAAAGTGTTTACTCATAATAATAATTGGGGTTTTATTTCATTTTAATTTATAGAAAAATTCTATTATTTTTTTTCTTATTCATTTTAATATCTTTTTTTTCTTTTGGTAAGTCAAAAGCCAATAGGACAAAGGAGAGCTTGTTTAGCAGTTGTCCCCTGCACGTCTGAGCACACTTCCTTCCACACCATATCCTTAAATAGTGTCATGTTTATGTGACCTCCTCGAGTGGTGCTACCCACTCACAGTCCATACTGTGTGAGAAACTAGCCAATAAATACATTTTGTTCAAAACAAAACCCAATGGAATGACCTGCCACTGTATTTGCATTGGGAATAACAAGCCGTAGCTGGCGTTTGCCCTGCTGGCTCTTTGTTTCCTGGTATGCTGTTGCTGCTTGACCTCCACACCACTACTCAACTCATGGACTATTATGCCCAGAAGTGTCATGATCATAGAGGAAAATATGTTTCGTGGAAATCTTTAGAAGTAAAATATTGGAGAGTGTCGGTTTCAAATGCAGTTTGGTTATGGTGAAAGCTGGTTTGAAATGATGAAGGCTCTTCTGAAAAGATCCCACGCCAGATCTTACCACAGACAAACTGATTTGTTCATTCATATCAAATATAACTTCACAATAATTTTATTGCCGAAGGTTTCCATGGGTTACATATGCACGACACCTGTCTTTTCCCTCCGTTGTAAGGCTTTGGAGCTTAGTTCTCTAATCTATGTGGAGGCAAACTGTTGGGGAATATTATTTTCAGATGTGTGACTTTTGTTTACGCTGCATTTGTTTAACTCTGTGACGCGGTGATTCTTTGCCCGTCTAAAACACCTGATGTCCCATGTGACAGCATCACCCTGCACTCCAGGCTTCGACTGCCAGAAGCCGAGTGGTAGAATCCAGAAGGTGCTCAGAGACCCATAATGTCAATAATCCGTCTATGCCATATGGGTCTTGGGGAAGGTGAATGGTACAGCCATGGTAAAAACTGCTAGAGTAAGAGCGACCAGACTTGTTTTGGATCCCTACTTGCTAAAGTACTTCAACAAGTGGAAAACCTACTTTGCTCACGATGCCCATCAGCAGTGCTCCCTCGGGGACACCGTGCTCCTCGGAGCTCTGCCGGTCACGAGGTCAAAGCATGTGAAACATGAACTGGCTGAGATCATTTTCAAAGTTGGCGGAGTTATCGACCCAATCACAGGAAAGCCCTGTGCGGGGACCGCCTACCTAGAAAGTCCACTCAGTTCAGAAACTGCTAACCCAAGTAAAACGCCAGAAGAACTCAAGGTCTCTTCCACCTAGGGAAGAAGAAGCCAATGGGATTTCTGTCTTTATGGCTCCTCTCTGACTTCCATCACTAGCCATCCAGTTTCTCTTCTGACATGAAGGAAATAGTAAAAGTAAATGAAACAAAGGAAAAATAAAAAACACCTGATGTCTAATAAAGAGCCGACTGCCCCCATTGTAAGGCAAGATCAAGGATAGGCGGGGCTGGCAGGTAGAGAGTACAAACAGAAAGAAAACTGAGGAAAAAGAGGAGCAAGAGAACAAGGAGAGAAGGGCATCATGAACCAGCCACCCAGCTACACAGTAAGCCATGGAGAAAGAAGTAAAGACATACAGATGTAAGAAAGATAAAAGCCCAGAGGCAAAAGGTAGATGGGTTAATTTAAGAAAAGCTGGCAAGAAACAAACCAAACTAAAGCTGGGCATTCCTAACAAAGAATAAGCCTCCAGGTGTGATTTATTTGGGAGCTGGGTAGTGCCTCCCCTCCCCCCAAAAGCCAAAAGAGTAAAACATCTTACGATAGCAAACAGGCACCTCTGCACTGAACTCCACGGTGCAAGGCTTGGACTCTAGGACCCCAAGCTTTATATCCTAACTCTCCACCTACAAGCTGCAACTTAAACTCTCTGACCTCAGCTGTCTTTGCTGGAAAATGGGCCCGAGTGTGGTCCTTAGGGTCACTGTGAGGACTTGACTACAAGACAGAGCTTCCCAGTTTGCTAGAACATACCAAGCGCTAGGCACAGCTGTTACTGCCCTACTATTTTTAGACTCCGGGAAGACATCCTTCCCTCACAGAGATCCAACGGAAGTGTGCTGGAAACAAGAAACCCTACATAATATGGGATATAATTAGAAAATGACAAGGTGGCGGCCAACTTCTGGTAGGAGGCTCAGCCATCTTGTTAGGAACTGATGGTGAAGCGTGTTGAGAAACAACCTTTCGAGCCTGGCAATTACAAGACAGCAAGTGATGGGGATGTTCATTTCCACCCCTCCTGGGCTCGCAGAAGCTCACGGCCTGGAAGCAAGAGCTTGCGGCATGCGAAGGTTTTGATGATGATCTTTCAATGAGAAGCTAGGAAGCCTGGCTCCTTCTGAGTAGCACATTAGGGGCCTTTCTTTTACAATCTGTGTTGCTTTTGGCCTCTGTCAGTGTAGCCTTTTGATAGAACTAAAAAGGATTGAAATTAACAATCTAGGAGTGTATCTTTCCCATCATGCCTTTCTTTCCAATCATTTTCTATCCTTGCCCATGTTTTGTTTTGTTTTAAGATTTATTTATTTATTCTATACACAGTGTTCAGCCTCCAAGTATGCCTGCAGGCCAGAAGAGGGCACCAGATCTCATTACAGATGTCTGTGAGCCACCATGTGGGTTGCTGGGATTTGAACTCAGGACCTCTGGAAGAGCAGTCAGTGCTCTTAACCTCTGAGCCATCTCTCCAGCCCCCTTGCCCATGAATAAGATAAAACAAAACTATCCCTTCCTTCCTTTCCCATCATGCCAATGCTACCAGTTTAAGGGAACAGTTTTTATTAGTGTTTCTGCTTGTTATTTGTTGGTTCATAACTCTTTCCTGCTTACTGGAGGCAGGGGCGTTATCTTCTAAGAAGCTCATCTACCCACATCTTCCTAGGGAGCCTTGGGTAGTGTCTTATTTGCTTAGTAGGACTTCTGGGATATTTTGCCCATTGGTCATATGTCACCCTAGATACTGTTGCCCTGCTCAGGCTCTGGGTCTCAGATAGAGAGAGCTCCCAAATGTAGACAGAAAACGGCTGCTTTCAGTCTTCTTTGGAGCAGTGATGCTGTCTCCATGGAGTCCAAACCTGGTCTGTCTGTGAGCCTAGGCTGGTACCAGGAAGACCTGCTACTGTCCTTGTTTCTCCCCCGTGGAGCCCTCAATTACAAAATGTCTCTTTCTTGGAGTCTCCTTCTACTCTCTGCAAACCCGTGCTTTAGAATATACCATGAGGACACTGTGTGAAGACACATTGCTGTGACTGGTGTAATAAAGAGCTGAATGGCCAATAGCTAGGCCGGAGGTATAGAAGGGACTTCTGGGGGCAGGGAGGACTCTGGGAAGAAGAAAGGAGGAGAGACACCAGGAGCCATGGAAGAAGCAGGATGTAGGAGGTAAATGACAGAATGTAGATGAATAAAAACAGGATAATTTAAGGTATAAGTACTAGTTATAAACAAACCTAAGCTATAGGCCGAGCTTTCATAATTAATAAGAAGTCTTTGTCATTATTTGGGAGCTGGATGCTGGGACAGAGAAAGACTCATTACATAGACAGCCTTTCCGTCAGCCCCAGTCCAGCCTTCCCTCCCGGCTGTGCTATCTCACCACAAGTATACTTAGGGTGTGTTCTTCTCAAACTGTGAGTCTTCTCTTGGACAGCCAATGAATGGTGGGCCTCTAAGTGGGCCGCTCTTCCTTCGAGCTGGACTCAGCCTCACTCACTCTGTGACTGTCTAACTAGACTCCCAAGGTTCCTGACTCTAAAAGCCACGTGAGTGAGAGTGGCTTCTAAGGGAATTTCTCAGTCTCTCCGTGGAAAGCTGATCTCCTACCTTTGACTTCCACACTGGGTCCTTCACAGGTGCCCCTGAGGCTAGGGGATTTCTGGGGAGCATGAGGCAAGACAGTAACGGTTTTTCTTGGCTCCCAAAGAGCAGCAGATTCATTGCTGACCACTGGCCTTGTGGATGGACCCAACCTTCTCTCTCATTGTCAGCCTGCTTTGGGTATCCTCGGGTTTGGACCTTAGTCTTGGCTTTCTTGTATCTATCTGATCAGGTGGAAAAGGATTTCTAGAGCAGCAACTTTGGGCCCTGTCTAGGTCTTTGCTTTGAGCCCTTGGACTAGACATGATATCCAGTGTCAGCTCTTCCTTAGGTCTACAAGGAGCCCAGGTCTGAGTCATATGGAGCTACGCTCCTCCCACTGTGCCCAGCTGGCTGACTCAGCCTTCTTCTTTCACTACCAGTTCACCAAATGGGTCAGAACAGGAAAGAGATGGCCTATTCCGATGGGTTATTCAAAGAGGACCATATACAAAGACCAAATGTAAACGAAGGGATGGTCTTAGGAAACTACAGGGCTAGAGGAAAAACCTGTCTGGCAGCAAGAGTTGTTTATTCAAGGGCTACTAGGCAAAGAGACAAGAAGATAATGCAGAGTTCTTTCAGCCTCTTTTAGGCCTCTTTGAGGGAAGTGATGGTCTTTGGCGTGTCCGGAATGGCCTTTTAGGGGGAACCCAGGGAAATTAGTTACCCTCCCACCCATCTCTTTCTTTCACTGACCTCTTGGAAGCCACACATTGGCTGGAGCCACATGGAAGCGAGAGCACCTACACTGTTGTTGATGCAGCAAAGGGAAGACATGGGCCCCACTCGGGGGTCCCTGTAGTGTGTAGAAAGACAAAACAGCGGGTTTCTATTTGGGAAGCTAATCTAAAATTTATCAGGTTGCTTGTGTGTTGGCCTCCCCCAGGTGTTTTGTACCTACCAGATCCTAACATTCCAGTTATGTAGGCAGCAGCAGTATTTCCCTTCCAATGGTATTTCTCTCAACAACCATTAAGATATAACGACGACTGCATCTACTGGACCAAATCCTGGTGATTACATCAATCAAGATAGGATGCTGTCCTTTCTGGATGGGCAGGCTCCAGAACCATGGAGCAGCTACCCCTTAGCCACTGTAAGGGGGGCTGTAATCCTGTCTGCTGGAAGCCCTGGCTTCTTTCCTAGATCTTGCTCTGATTCCTTGAAGGCAGCCAGTGGTTAACAGAGGCCAGAGCTTACTTTCTCATGCCCATCTTCACTGTCCTGGTAGCAGAATACTCAACCCTGGGGCCATTTTTTGTCCCCCTCTTCCTTAGCTTTCTGGTCCATTGGGGAGCTCAGTCAATTATGTGTATTTTCAGCGTCCTGGGCCTTATCTGTGTCAGTTCCTTCCACTGATAGTTTTAGCCTCTGGACTGAAAATAGCAAATAGCCTTCCTGTGGGCCTCCAATGCGGCCTTCCTATCTTGGTTCCCTGAATTAGTTTTAGCAGTAAGAGTCCACAGCCTGGTCTCTCGGACAGGGCGATGTTCCACAGTCACCGAAAGTGGTTTCTTCAAGTTGGGTTCAGCCTGGCCTGATTTCTCAGATCTTTTCCGTGTCTTCCTGTTCTGCCTCCTGCAGCAGGTTTGCGAAAATCTTGCTTTCCTTTTTGCTTATCCGTGCTTCTGTTCTTTCTCTGTGTCCCATTGAACTTAAGCAATTTTTATAAAAATGCTTAAGATCAATTAAGATCATAATAACAACTAAGCATCGTGTGTTAGTCAGATTGAAGTTGCCAATAAGGACATCAAAATTCCACCTCCTTGCCCTCCCCAGGCTTCGAGGGAGTTCCACTGCCTTGCTCAGGTATACTTAAGAGCTTCCTGCCCTTCAGCAATACTTTCTAAGCCTCACCACGTTTTTTCCAGTGCTCTACTGTAGTCCACTCTTGGCCAGGCAAGCTACCAGTTTCTCCTGGTCTATGCAGGTCCTGGAGCCTAGGAATTTTCCAGTCAGAAAGTCCAGTTATTGCTGACTCTTAGCACTTTAGAGGTCACCCTCAAAGGAGGCCCCTGAGATTGCACGTACAACTTCTGAAATACAGCCTCAGATTGTGATTTGTCCCTCCCCCAACCTAATTCCAAATAAAGATGTGGATGCAGGTTATTTATTTGTGAGATAATGCCAGGAAATATGGTCCTGGGACTGATAAGTGAGACAGGAAAGGGGAAAAAACAGCCAAAGATTTTGTTAATGGGAAGGTTACCACTGTGGATAACTAAAATCAAATCCTGAAAACCATTGAGGACACATCTCAGAATTGTCCCCTTGGATGGGAAGGAGGTTGAGGTATTTGTCTGTCCACTTTTGTCCTTCTCTAGTGGCAGATGGATCCTGGTGTGCAAATTCTCTAGCATTTCTTGGAGCCATACAGTCCCTCTGGAAGGAAGCAGAGAGGTTTAAAACCTAAAGCAACCATGTAAAGCTGACTTCTGAGCTGGATTTCAGTCCCAGGACCACAAACAGATATGTTTTCTAATGCTGTGTGTGGGAAAAGTAGATAACATGCTAATCTTTTGGAGTTTTGAAAATTAAATGCTTTCCACACCAAGCCCATCTCAAGAACAGAGTCTTAGCCTCATACACAACGCACAGTGATCCTCCTGCCTTCACTTCAGCACTTCAAGGGTCATTTATGACATCACAGTACTAAAGAGAAATGGTATAGGTGTGACTATTTGATGATTTTCTGATGCCACAAAAACTTTAAGTCATATTTTAAATCATAGTTTCCATTTATTCTGCTTTACTGTGTGTCCAGTGGTATGCTTGAGTCAGTCTATTTAACCCAGTCTTGAAGGGGTTAATGTTGATGCTCTGTCCTTTGTCGGGTCTGGACTTTCCTCCACTGGATAGGCTGTCAGTAGGCTAGAAAGGAAGAAAACTTACCAGGAGATATGTAGTTCATAGGTATAGAAACTGAAGTACAAAGGATTCAAGACATGGGTAGGTCACACATTAGTGCTAGAAAGTGGGTGGCAGACTCCTCCTTCTAAGGACAGTCTAGCCTGGACCTCTGGCACTGCTGTTCTTCCTGAACTTGGCAATGCTTAGATGAAAGCTGAGTTTTGAGGGCAGTTCTTTCTGGGAAATGTAGTCCAGAAACTTATTCTCAGGAACAGAGTTTTATTTTGTCTATGATTGGCACTTATTGAGATACCTTGGCTGTTGGGGTGCTCCATGTAAGTAGGGCGGGTCCCATGAGTGATCAGATGGACATCCTTAATGGATGCCTTAGAAGCCCCTCTGTGGCTTCCCCTTGTGTGTCTCTTTAAGGCAAAGAGAACAGAAAATACATAGTGGGATTGCAAGAGAGAAGGAATCATTTATTCCATCATTTCATGAGAGATGATTTAAAACATTCTACTGTGGCATCTTTAGTGGACAGAGAAGAAAAGTGATAAGGATAAACCGAAAAACATTTGGACCCACCAGCTCCTGTGAAACAAGCCATTTTACCACCTAGTAGTTAAAAACAATTAGTATTTATTACCTCGGTATCTGGGGTGGCTTTTCTGGGTGGTTCTCTTGTAAGTTCGTATAAGGGGGCATTTAAGATGCTGCCAGGGCTGTGGGCCTCTGAAGCCCAGAACACCTCTTTCCAAGGTCATTTATTTACATGCTTCTAGTTGTGGGAATTTCTCCCCAGGATGATAGGTTTCTCTCCATATTGCCCATCTTCTTCTATGAGGGATTAAGAGAGGGAGAGCTAGGAAGAGTTCTCAATACATCTTACGTTGCCTTGGAAACATGACACCTACATTTCTATGGTATCCTATGGGCTTTAGAGGTAGCCTTGTCCAGTAGGAAAGAGAAGAACACAGGGCATGGGTGCCAGGAGATGAAATAATTGTGCTTCCACTGTGTTCTGTAGTCCTCAGAGAGTTACCGCTTTAACCATAACAATGTTTGCACCTTCCCCACTTGGTAGGGAAGAAGAATAGAGACACTTTTGAATTCTGCATTAAAAAGGAATCTGCTCATATGAGTTGCTAATGGCTGAGCAAGTATACGCTGTTAATGGGTTGTTTGTTTTGAGTTAGCTTGCTAGCCCAGGTGCTACCCTGGAGGAGCTCAGGGTTGATGCCAGAAGACACAAACACTCTCAGCATCTCAAGATGTGCCTGAGTCCAGACATCAGTGAATGGGAAAGATAACCGAGGCAAGATATCGCCATTCTCAGAATGTGGCTAACCTTTTCCAGCTAACCAGAGCGACCAAACAGATCTCCACTGATGCCTTTGTCCCCTCCCATGAGCCTCCTGCAGAAAGGAGATGGAAGTTTCTCTAGGGTGTTAACCAAATTCTTTCTTAAATTCTAACTTGAAGACTCAGTTTTTACCTTTGCTCATTGGTGTCTGTGGTGATGTCTCACTGGTGGTCTCCAACTGTGCTCGTGTTTCCAGACTCTGGGCATCTTATGCAAAGACCTGAAGAACCGAACTCAATGTGGTAAAGTAACACCAGACTGAATACACGAGCAAAACAAAGGTTCAGAATAATTACACTTCAAACAGCAGTGGGCTCTCGGTGAGATTTACTCAGGAGCCTCGGGTTACTTTATGGGTTTAGGAAGAGGCAGGAGCGTCTGGTTGCTAGTGGAGTGTGGGTGGCTTTCTGTTTTGGGGATAAGTCTGAGTTATGTTATGCCTTCGCTCACTGTCCGTGCCCTTCCCCATGTATCTGATTTTAATCCTATCCATGGCTTCTCACGCATAAACGTAAGATGTAAATAAGGTAATTTCCCCTAAAACTTCACTTACAGGACACAGTTTGCTTTACCGAGAACATGTCTCAAACCAGTCCAGACTAGATTGGCCCACTGCCACAAATTCCAGTTTTATCATAATGATCATAAAAGAGAAATTGCTAAGGCTTCTCGGGAGCTGTTGGGAGAGAGCAGCCAATTGCTTTGTTTAGAGAGGAGTGTGTGCAGCCGGATGGGGATGGGGCTCCAAGTTGCTGGCTAAGCTGTGTGTGTATGGCTCAAGCTAAGCAGAGTCACGGGTTTGTAAGCTACACCTAGAGTTGCCTGCCTCAGTGTTTGGAAACATGATCTCTGGTGTCCTGGTTATGCCAAAGTCCTGAAGTTTTATCCCATCGCAGTACCAGCTGCTCAGCATCTTGCTGTCTGCATCAAGCCAAGGTAGATGAGAGTCCTCATGCACCATTCCTGAAGCATAGCTCCTTCATACAGTTCCGCCCCATCTCAAGAACAGCTTCTTAGCCTCATACACAACGCACAGTGATAGGAAAACTTGAGGATGTCTATTTAAAGGCCCTGTTGTTTAAAATAACATTCAGTGCATTAAGAACATTTTTAGTTTCCTTGCTCTTGAAGGAGTCAGCATTGCTAAGTTTTCTGCTGCTACACGGCAAGCATCCTCTTTTGGTGTGGGAGGCCCTTCTGTCTGTGTGTTGCTTTTCTTGGTTAATGAATAAAAAAAACTGCCTTAGCCTGTTGATAGGACAGAATGTAGGTAGGCAGGAGATGGAACTAAAGCTGGGAGAGAGAAGGGCGGAGTCAGACAGACACCATGGAGCCACCAGAGTCAGACATGCCGAATCTTTGCCGGTAAGCCATTGCCTCGTAGCGATATACAGATTAATAGAAATGGGTTAAATTAATATAAGAGTTAGCCAATAAGAAGTTAGAGCTAATGGGCCAAGCAGTGTTTTAATGAATATGGTTTCTGCGTGATTATTTTAGTTCTGGGCAGCCGGGATGGACAAGCGGTCTCCTCCTTACACTCTTTCCCTGGGTTCTTAAGTAGAGAGTTTCAGAGTCTTCTCTATGATCCTCACCAGAAGTGTTCCTAAAGGTTCTCAGCCTCCTGCTAGCCTACTGGGTGTTCAAAGTCTACTAGTTCATGCTTTCAGGGGTGTGCATCTCGAAATCGTCTCACCTTCTAGATTTTTTTCCTTCTTCCAATGTCACTTCCACATTTCAGGGACCCAGTGTCTGTGCTCATTATCTTTTTTATGTAATAAATCATTCCCAAACTTAACTGCTTAAAACATTGTCTTTGGTTGCCTAGTGTCTCTATTCGCTGTGGCAGACTATTACAAGGATGCGAATACTAACAGCCACTGACCCTTGGGGGCCATCTTGGTAGCTAGGACCATGTGAGTCAGAGCAAACGGAGACGAAATTCTAACAGAGTCCCGAGAGCTGGATGATGGTGGCTGAACTGTGAACTCCAGTTGTAAGGCTGTAGAGACTTCACATGAAGTGATCAGTGGGGAACTCAGATTCTAAGCAACACCTCATGACTGTGCAGCCCGCATAATCTTTTCAGGGCGTGTTTGGACGGAACATGCTCCTTATAGACTCTTAAGATCAACAATTTTCTATTGCTGCAAAGAGACACTATGACCACAGCAACTGTTATAAAGAAAAAACATTTGATCGGAGCTTGTTAGGATGGAAGCCACACGCCAGTCCCTGGCATCCATATATACAAAGATGTTCTGGAATGTTTGGGTGGAAGTTCTATCCCAAGTCCCCTTCCCTGGGAGTTGTCTCAGCCCAGACTCCACCCCTGAGAAAGCCCACCAAACGATGACCCCTCTCCAGAGATGCTCAAGATCACTTCCACAGGGTATTTAAACTGCCCACCCCCCAGAGAACAAACAAGTGGTTATCCCGTCTTCCTTTCCTGTCTCCTCTCTATGGGGCTGGAAAGCCATCATGGAGTGTTTGTATAAATTAAACCTGGGCTTTTTCTAATTCTGTTTGATTTAGTCTGATTTGGATTATTGTGTCAGTGGAGAGGCTTATGGGGTGCAGAAACTTTTCCGGGATGACTTACCGTTTCAGAGGTTTGGTTCATTATCAGCAGGTGGGGAAGCATCATAACATACAGGGAAATGTGGTCTTGGAGAAGGAGCTGAAAGTTCTACTCTCGGATCTGCAGACAGCAGGAAGAGAGAGTCACTGGGCCTGGCTTGGGCTTTTGAAACCTCAAGACCCACCCCCAATGACACACTTCCTCCAACAAGGCCACGCCTTCTAATCCTTTCCAATAGTGCCACACCCTAAGCATTAGCACATATGAACCCATGGGTGCCCTTCTTCAAACCACCACAGATGTGTAGCCTTCCTAATTATGGCTTCAGGTACTTTTCCTGTTGATGTTGATGCTGGATTCTGTCACCCTCCCCTAGTTTCTGAGACAGCTTTTACTCTGTAGCTTAGGTTGTTCTAGTACTTACTATGTAGCCCCCAGTGACCTCAACCCATATTAGTCTTGCTGTGTTAGTCTCCCAGTGCTGGGATTAGAGGCATGTGCTGTCAAGTCTGACTGTAGTTGTCTTGATAGACTGTGGCTATTACAGGTACTATGATATTCCTTTCTGTTTCCAACTGAGCCTCATTTTCAAAGAATTTCTGTTCTTTTTAAAAATTTTTATTTTTGTAGGTGTGTGTGTGTGTGTGTGACTATCAGTATTTGTATGCATGTACCCACAGAAGCCAAAAAAGAGTATTGAGCTAGAGTTAGAAGAGGCTGAGAACCACCTAATATGGGTGCTGGAAATGGAACTATGCTTTTTTATTTTTAATAAGTAGCTTATTCTAGAGTCAAATTTGAGTGACTGTGGTCTGTGCACACAGATTTTGGTTGCCCAGGTTCCATGTTCAACGTGAAAGCAGTTTCATGGAGCATCAAAGTTTTGCAGAACCAAGTCCTAAGCCAAGGTGAAAAGACATTGCTGGCCACACCAGAGAGGCACATACAGCAAGATGGGAGATGTTTTTCTTAGGTGTCAGGGCATTATCTGGTGATTCTTAGATTTGGGGTTGGTGGACTCTAGTGGTCCAGCAAAAGTTCTTAATGGTTGAGCTGTGACTCCAGATCTGTCTGTTCTTTTAAACCCATTTTTTAAAAAATGATCTGTTTTCTCTTTGCTCCAGTGCTAAGTGTGTGAAAATTTCTCTTATAGCTAGCTCATAACCTTTTTTGGCTAAAAATATACAGCTCAAGTCAAAAATTTCATCCTGAGTGTCAATTTCTAACCTCTTCATCATTTCTTTGTCTCTTGTAGTAATCTAAGCTTATTTGTTTGTTTATTGTTTGCTTGCTTATGTGTGTATGTATGTGTGTATGTATGTATGCGTGTATGTATGTGTGTGTGTATGTATGTATGTATGTATGTATGTATGTATGTATTTCGCTTTGCAGAGCATTCCACGCTGCCCTGGGGTTAACAATCCATCTATCTCAGCACCTCAAATTCCTGGGCTCATGCAACCATATCTAGCTTGATCTGAGCTTTTTTAAAGATAGGAATCTTTCAGATTTGTGTTACAATGTTTCTTCCTGATAGAGAACTTCAGATAGGTGTTTAACAACTCCATTCTAGCTCTTCTGTTTCTATCACACACAGAGCCAGAGAAGCACATTTCTTAAAGCATCTTATATTTAATATCTCCAGAGCTACACTACTACGTATTTTGGTTTCCTTTCTTTTTAATGTTATCAGCAGAAATTGCCTTTCTTTTCCACGGTATAAGGAGATTATCTCAATTAGTGTGGACTCTCTTCCCTCAGGTCCCTTCCTCCTCTTGTCTTGGGGGATTTTTCTTGGTGTTTTTCCAGCTCTTTTAGTCCTAGTGGTATAGATGCTGTTGTGCTGGGGTTGCATATTGGTGGTGCTATATACAGAGAACAACTTGGATGATGCCTGCGTAGTCCCAATTCACCCCACACTTGTTGAAGAGGCTGTCAAATATAGGTTACATATCCTTGTGACAAAAAAAAAGTAAAAGAAAAGGAAATTTGCTAATGACATTCTGTGGAGGACATGGATAAAGAAGCAACTGTCTCTGTGAGCATGTGTCTGTGACTCTGACTCTCTCTCTCTCTCTCTCTCTCTCTCTCTCACACACACACACACACACACACACACACACACACACACACTTCCCTCTCTCTGCAGATTTTACACCTCTTCTTTTCAGTTCTCATACGTGGCCACAGACAGTCACTGAGTTAGCCAGGATCTCTGTGATGCAGATATTGAGATGGAGTTAGGACCACGGAGAAGTGATAGGTAATGCCCAGGGTAGAAAAGAGAAAGAAAACTAGATTGGAGAAAGAATACACCATATTATAATGCAAATTAGAAGCCTCAAGAAAAATGGGCAGGATGATGGATCAGCAGGTTAACCACGTCAGAACACGATACATGCATAGCAAAATTCAAGATCAAATATGGCATGTTAGAGATATTTAGTCTGCGCTGTAGAGAAAGCCTGAGGCTCTAGTATTTCTGTGATGCTTAGCTATTGTGGAGTATACCTGGCTTCAGCTCCAAGTGGAACAGATTCTGAAGACAATGACAGCAGGATGGAGGTTAGGTTGACTCTTGATCCTCCTAAATCCACTCTCTTCCTGAAAGGAACACTAAGCATAGCGTGCTGTGGACATCAAGGCTACCAGGAATACCTAGGTCCCCTTGAGGTAAAGAATTTGCCTGTGGAGGAGTCTATGCATACCTGACTCCAAGCGACTGAGGATGAGTTCCGACCCCGTAGAGTAAAGTCGTGTTTTACAGAGTGGCTCCTGGGAGACCTGATATGCTTTGGATGAGGGACTGACCCCTTGTTCAGAAACCTGTTGCCCTTATGATGATGCATACAATTTGAGGGTTGGAAGTCACCAAGTAGAATAATATAGACACCATTTTACCTACTCTGGTACCTAGAGCTATGATGAAATGAGAGAAAGAGAAAAGAGAGAGGAGGGAGGGAGGAGACAGATAGGTAGGTAAGTGGATGGAGAGAGAGAGAGAGAGAGAGAGAGAGAGAGAGAGAGAGAGAGAGAGAGAGAGAGAGAGAGAGAGAGATTGCATGGGTGCCCTCAGTGGTGTCCAATCCCCTGGAGCTGTAGTTACAGGCAGTTTCAAGTTGCCTGACCAAAATTAACCATAGAGGTTTTGGAGGACAGAGGACAGATAGGAGCCAGGAAGTAGTAAGGTGGATCTGAGGGGGGGATCTCAAGCTTTTGGATTGAGGGACAAGAGATAGGAAGTCACTGGGGGGGCTTCTCTGCTTATTTGGATCCTGACCCCAATATCTAACTCCCAGTTTTTTATTGATAAAAGATAATTAGATAAATGCTTCAATTCAATAAATGATGTTGACCTCTGATCTCTAAATGCACCTGTGTGCCTGCATATACATACACATTGTTTTTTAAATACACTGTGAATAATATTTCATATTTTCAGCTTCTTCCCTCTCAAACAGAAGGGATCATATGGATGTGTAGGATGTGTGTCAGGAGGGGAGTCTTGGAGAGCTATTTTAGAATTCTATTAGTCACAAATGGACTCAATCCAAGTGCTGTGAAACTTACACAGAGAAACACTCACATGCAAACTTATTTTCTCTGACAGTCAGCCATGTTCAGAATTGCCAAATTACCAAGAAAGGCTCTGGTCTGACTTGCATGGGCTATGTCATCTAGATTCTATCAGCTGAGGCCTATGGGCATGATTCTATGCTGTGTGGGATGGCCCCTGCTGTGTTTAAGAAGTAGCTGTGGTCAGGCTGAGGGAGATCAGGTGGGCAGGGAAGAAGCCAGAGATCCTGGCCGCAGGCTGATTCCCACTGAGCAAGGCATACATTCTTCATAGGAAAGGCAGCAGAGGAGTAAGCTGTGGTCAGCAAAGAACAATACATGTGGTCAGGTGACCTTTTAACGTCACCCTCAAATCTTCCACGAAATAAACTCATCACACAACTAGGTTATATTCGTAAACATTACACTAAAAAAAATCAAAACAACACCAAGCAAATAAGTGGGAGGCTAGTGAGATGGCCCTGTGGGTAGGAGAGCTTGCCACACAAGCCTGATGACCTCAGTTCCACTGATGGAAGCCACGGCAGAAGGAGAGAGGTGTCCTCTGACCTCTACAACCACATGGTAGCATGAGTACCACTCCTCCCCACCATGAGAGCATACCACACACACACACACACACACACACACACACACACAGCAAAATTAAGGTTTTATTTTTATTTTTTTTAAAGATTTATTTATTTATACAACATTCTGCTTCGATGTATGCCCGCTCGTAAGAACAGGGCGCCAGATCTCAGTACAGATGGTTGTGAGCCACCATGTGGTTGCTGGGAATTGAACTCAGGACCTCTGGAAAGAGCAGCCAGTGCTTTTAACCTCTGAGCCATCTCTCCAGCCCCCAAAATTAAGGTTTTAGGAAATATGAGTGGTGTGCAGGGGGCAGTGAGGAATGCTGGCTAATATGTATTGTTTTCTTGAGGAAGAGGAGGAAATGTTGTAAAGTTGTGAATTCGTTTTCCAGTGATGTCTGTGGAGATGGCCTAGGAACCATGGGACTCCTGATCTATAGGTACA
The DNA here is from genome assembly GCF_014885135.2 of Alexandromys fortis. Classification (NCBI taxonomy): domain Eukaryota; kingdom Metazoa; phylum Chordata; class Mammalia; order Rodentia; family Cricetidae; genus Alexandromys; species Alexandromys fortis. Next base: position 3,909,103 of record NW_026067959.1, on the reverse strand, counting down.
AATCTCTTCATACCCCATCCAAAAGATGCTGGGTTTACTAGAGGAAGTAGATGATTCCAGGTTTGGGATGTTGAAGATCTCAGGCCACCTAGCGAATCTTGCTGTGTCTAAAAGCAAGAGTTGAGGCAGAGCAGGGACAAGTGAAAGGTGTTGACACTCTCAGCCCCTTCGTAACAGAAACAAAACTATGTGTCACAGCAGGGCTTGCTTGCATGGGTTCCTGTACCAGAGGCTGAAACACAGAAGAGGTCTGCCGTCCGGGCACCTGAGAGGTCCTGTGGCCGCTGCTGGAGGCGGGGTGTGTGTGTGGGGGGGTGAGGGGTGTAGAAGCGTTGCTTGTGCCCTCCAGGCACTGGAAATGACTCAGCAGCTTCTTGTGCCCCCCTTTAAGGGGCACCGACTGTGTCTCACACTTTTTTGCTGTTGTTTTGTTTTTGTAATCTTGACCTCCTCGCTCCAGAGCTCCTGAGATTTCATAACCACAGACAGACACACTGCTCATTCATTCGCAGGCAGGGCAGGCAGGTTTAGTATCTTGTATTCAAAATGCTTGGGGCTAAAAATGATTTGCATCCCAGAATTGGAATATTTGCGTGCATATAATGAGATATCAATGGGGCTCAAGTGCAGTCTTGAGATTGGTTTCATTTTATTTATACCGTTGACCCATAGCCATGGAATTTTCCAGTTCCATGTCTCAGCCAATTTCCCATCAACTAAAGGCTGGTAGCATGTATTTTCACCTATCCTCAGAGAAAAGAGTTTCAGATTTCTGTAGTATTTCATTTTTCAGACTTTCAGGATAGACACGATCTACCACAAATCATAATGATCCCTAAGATTCATTTTCACCCGTCGAGAGCAATTGTTGCCTCCAGTGCCACCCTCGCTGAGAAAGAGGACACCATAAATTCCCACCTACTTGGGATAGGAAGTGTGGACAACACGGTCATTCTTGAGCTGCTCAGCCCGGGTACTCAGGTATCTGCTTATCCTTAGACCACAAAGGGAGCCACGGTGATTCCATTTCACTCTTGGGATGCAAAGCCAGAGTCCTCTGTGACAGATACTTCATTCCTTCCTCATAGGAACGGACCCAAACTGTGCCTCCAGCATGTAAGGCCCTGCTCAGACCCGCTCCCTGGGGAACCCGCCTGGCTAATTATTTAGACATCTCTGTTATTCCTTGGAAACTACAGCTCCCAGACTTCTCCTGGATTACCGTCACCTGTGTGCGCGCTGGCCGCGCCCAGGTGAGGGTCATTCCTCCCAGATAACCTTGCGCCCCCCCGTTAAAAGCGAGGGTCCACGAGGTTTCGCCCCCTCTTGGCCCCCTACCCTTGTGTGTCTCGCACGTCCCATCCCTTATTGTGTTCCCCTCTCCCCATTAAAGTGCACCCACGTGGGAGCCGCGTGTCCTGTCTCTTCCTTTTGCATCTCGTCCATCCTGTGTTTGTCCACACACCCACGCCGCCGCCGTTTTTAAAGGAATAATAATCTCTAAAGTGCGACTTTCTGTCTCAGTTAGGGTTTTTATTGCTCTGAAAAGACACTATGGCAACTTTTATAAAGAAAATAATTAATTGGGGTGGCTCGCTTGCAGTTTCAGAGGTTTGGTCCGTTACCGTCGTGATGGGGAGCACGGGCACGTGCAGGCAGATGTGATGCTGGACCGAGAGTGCTACAGCTTGCAGGTAACAGGAAGTGGACTGACAGGCACACAAGGGGTGGGGGTGGGGGGAGGAGACGCTTGAGCTAAAGAGACCTCAATGCCTGCCCCCATGGTGACACACTTCCTCCAACAAGACCCCATCTCCTGACAGTACCACTCCCCTTGGAAACCATTTTCTTTCAAAACCACATTCTGCGTCCTGGTCCCCAAAGACTTATAACCATATCATAATACAAAAAACAGTGCAATCAGACCTACTTCCAAAATCCCCATAGTCTATAACAACTCAAATTTGTTTCAAAGTCCAAAATCTCTCCTGAGTTGCATGGCAAAATCAAAAAACAGATCACATACAGCCGGGCGATGGTGGCGCATGCCTTTAATCCCAGCACTCGGGAGGCGGAGCTCTGTGAGTTCGAGGTCAGCCTGGTCTACAAGAGCTAGTTCCAGGACAGGAACCAAAAAGCTACGGAGAAACCCTGTCTCAAAAATCCAAACAAACAAACAAAAACAGATCACACACATACCTCCAATATATAATGACACAAGATGTACATTGCCATTCCAAAATGCAGGGAAAGGAGCAAGCAAAGAAAGACTGAAAACCAGCTGGACAACTCTAAATTCAACATCTCCATGTCTGATGTCAAGATGCGCTCCACATCTCCAGCTCATTCAGCTTTCTGACTGCAGCACACGTCTTTCTCTTGGGCTGGTTCCTGTTAGTAGTTCTCCTCAGCAGGCATCCCATGACTCTGGCATTGCCAATATCTTAGATTCTCCAAGGCAATTTAGGCTCAACTTCACAGTTTCACACAATGGCCTCTCTACCAGGCCTCTATTCAGGGTCACCCCTGACACGTGCCTGGCCTCAGCGACTTCATTCCATAATGCCTTTCTTCTATCCTTACGGCCAAACCCAGAGTCACGTGGCCAGAGCTGCCAAGTTCTGCTGCTTACTGGGGCTGGAACATGGTTCGCTTGTTCACTTACATCGTCACCAGCTTTCTGTCTTTCCCTGCCTAAGCTTGGCTGTCCTAAAACTTGCTCTGTAGACCAGGCTGGCCTCAGACTCATGATGTTGCTTATCACTAGAGCAGGAAAACGTACAGATTCTCCTGAAAGTGTGTGCCTTTGCACCATCGTCAAGTCAGACCATCACGTGTCAGGGACCACCTGTGTTTGCTTTTTCTAGGCTAACAGAAGTCAGACTAGCTTTGGAAATGAAGTTGTATCCAAATGATTTATGTTGTTTTCCAAGATGCACTGGCAAGCCCCTAACAGCTTGGGAATTGAGTCTTAACAATTTTTCTGTTCATAGGGAGTTCCCAGTTCTAAGGCAGTTCTTTTCCATGAGTCTGTATCGTCTCTCCTGAGTCCTCTAGTGGAGAAAGAGCCAGGCAGACGCAAAGACGCCTAGTTTGCCTTGACCTTCTCATGACATGCTGTAAGGTATTTGATGACTATCTCAAATGAAACGTTAAAAAAAAAAAAAGGACCTAGCCACTTGGGATTCCAGTTCTAAATCACCTAGGCAAGCAAGTTGGTTAATAAATAAACAATAAATAAATAACTTATTTGGCATCATAGCTTCAGAGGGCTCAAGTCCATGACCACTTGGATCCCTGTTTCTGAGTTCATTATGATGTAGAATTTTCCTGTAGCAGGAATGTGGGGAGCAGGGAGGAGGAACTGTTGTTCATCTCTTGGTGGGCAGGGAACAGAAGGACAGCAAAGGGCCAAGGAGAAGATATCCCATGGACCTGTCCCTGTTGGCCTACCTCTTCCAGCACTGCCTCATCTTCTAAAGTTCTCAGAAACTCTCAAAATTGCACCATGAGCCTGTAACCAACGCACACAGCGCACAACACCCGTCTGCGCCCTATGTGCCACCATACAGTTCGCGAGCTTCGGGCAAGGGGCTGGAGGTTGAAATACACAAACACACACAGACAAACACACACAGAAACAGAGACACGGACCTCTAGTCACTGGTAAGAAGCCCTTTATTCAATAACGCCACAGAGGCTTATATACCCAACAGTCAGGTGGGCCAACAGGTGAAAACCTTATCCTCTGATCCTCAAGGCAAGGCAACACGTGCTCATGAAGCAGAGCTGGTAAACAACTTTGACACAGCTTTCAGTAACTCAGATCAGAAGGAAAGTAAAGGTCACTATCAGGGAAGAGCAGCTGGAGGCCAGGACTCCAGATGGTCCCAACACCAGCATCTGAACCCTGCTGGGCCACGCCTAAATCTTAATAGGAAGCAAACAAGGAAGGCCTTCCTGGTGGGGAAAAGAAAGATGATGGGAAATCTCCCCTCCAGCATCCTGAGGACAGATTTCCTCCTTCCTGTTAAGTAGCTTCTTGTCAGGATCTGTCCCCAGAATCCTGAGATTAAAATGTGGTTTGGAGGCAGCTCTTAGCAAGTCTGGTGCCAGAGATCAGTGCTGGAAAGGGTCACCAGATGTGGAAAGGAGTGTCTGGGTAACAGGCCCATGAAGAAGAAACTTACTGGGCTACAGGAATCAATGATACAGAGATGATGTTTCTTCTTCTTCTTCTTCTTCTTCTTCTTCTTCTTCTTCTTCTTCTTCTTCTTCTTCTTCTTCTTCTTCTTCTTCTTCTCCTTCTCCTTCTCCTTCTCCTTCTCCTTCTCCTTCTCCTTCTCCTCCTCCTCCTCCTCCCCCTCCCCCTCCTCCTCCTCCCCCTCCCTCCTCCTCCCCCTCCCCCTCCTCCTCCTCCTCCTTCTTCTTCTACCTCAAGAGAGTCTTATAAGCCCACCCCATTCCTTTGCAGTATTACATTTGCCAACTGATATCCCAGGCTGCTGGTTTCTCTGTCCCAGGCTGATGGTTTCTCTGTCCCCTCTGGTCACCGACTCTTCTCTCTACCTCACTCTCTCAGCTCCACACTGTCTTTAACCTCACTGTCCTTGTCTGACCTCTGAGCTGAATTGTGGAATTCAGCTGTGTTGTGGAAGACGGAACTCATAAAGCCCCGGGAACTACTGTGAGCAAGCTGTAATGAGTTTTTCTTTGGAATTTCCCTCAGGCTTGAAAAAGTAGGTTTGAGCTCCTCGAGAGCAGTGGCCCGGACACTCAAGAATCATGTTAACAACACCGAAGGGCTTCTGAGCAAATGGAAGGAATTTAGAAAATGATTTGATTCTGGCTGATAAAGACAGCACCGCCATGATAAGGAAGTGTTAGTACCTTCCTTCCTCCGGCCTGGCCTGGCCTAGCCCAGCTCGAGAAATTATGGTTTGTAAAGTTATCCTGTAACATCTAGCATTTTCCGAGGCCTCAATTAATGTTTAAAGAAACACGGCAGTGGAACCACCGAGTTGAAATGGGTCTTATGAAACAATCTTTTCTCCAAAGGACCGTGATCTTTTTCACTAATATACCCTGAATACCAAGTGTCTAGCTCTCCTTGCACATTTTCCATGCATAGGGTTCATTTTATTTTACTTTGACATTTTACAAGCAAAAAAGAAGGCAAGCGTCAGAGGGACTGTGACTTGACATTGGCTCAAATGGGTAAAGGGTACATTTATGGGGACCACACATATATTAAGCTTAGTAGTTTTCAATCACAAAGCAAAAGTTCAAAATCCATCCTTGAAATTTTTCCATTCCATCTTTTCTCCTCCTACTATGTGTCATAAAAAGGTAGTACATGCAAACATTTATTTAGAAAATGTTGTCAATCAGAAGGCAAAAGGAAAAATTCTTTGTTTGGAATTCCAGGTTTTTTTTTTTTTTTTTCTCAAGAATCGTCTTCTGTTCATGAAATTCCAATCTCGGCCACCAGAGGGCAGTCAAAACATTAAAAATGAGCCCCTTTGTGCTCAGCGTTAGACCACGTTAGATCACGCTAAATCTGGATTTGATTTCATAGTTCAGTTCCCATCCTGAAAATATCTGTTTCTTTCAAGTCTGAAATTAACATGTCATGCCAATTTTAAAAAAATACATAACCGCTCAGAGGAGCGTATGACAGAAGCTATTTTTTCATATAGTGATGTTGAAATGGACCAGAGACATATGCTTCGTACTGATCTATCGGCAGAGTGTAGAGGTGCCATGTTGAATATTCAGTGGCATAATCAAAAGCACTCTTCTGTGTCCAGAAATTCAGCATCTACTCAGTTACATACCATCTGGGTTTCTCACTAAACTGTCCAGAAAATTAGCCCCGTCGCCACCAGAATCATAAATAAGAGCTCTTTGCTCAGATCTAGAGTACATGAGACCCCTTCTTAACTCCCATAAGGCTTAGTTGACACTGGATTTCACTGTGGAATGGACCCTTACTGAAGGGAAAGTTGAGGGTGGCAGGCTGAAACTATTGGGTTTCAGCTATAAGGAAATATCTGAAATAGAGTATTGCCCCTGTAGGGATCAGACACCATCTTTGAGGGCCTAACAGGACCTCTTGCTATTCCATCCTTTCAAACAGAGCAATACTCTGTTGTCTTAAAGATGCCTTCTTAAAACTAAACAAAGCAGATGTTAGCCCCTGGTTGATTCTCTCTCTCTCTCCTCACCTGAGTTATCTGAGGCCACACCCTGAAGGCAATGAGTCTTTCTGGACAAATTATGGTTTAATTTATATCTGCCTTACCACTGACCCCTGCTCCTGAGCCCGGTTCCTCTCGGATCCTCTTACCTCTAAACCACAGCTTCCTTCTCTTCACCGCTACGCTGCTTCCTCTACCAGATCAAAGTCATACACAGCTACAGACAGAAGACCAAAGCAAACACTACGTTATATGGAGGAGAAATTTACGCCAAGACCATAAATTTTTTATCTCTACTTTGCCTGAAACTGTAGACATTTAAGTGGGTAGGTTTTTAAATGTTATTCATTTATATTTTATGTCTGAGTGCTCTGTATGTCTACCTGAAGGCCAGAAGAGGGTATCAGATCCCATTATAGACGGTTGTGAGCTACCATGTCGGTGCTGGGAATTGAACCAGGGTCCTCTGGAAGAGCAGCCAGTGCTCTTAACCGCTGAGCCATCTCTCCAGCCCTGGTTTTCTTTTTCTTTCTTTTTTTTTTTTATATATAATCATTTGTTAATCTGTGATCATGAAATCAATTAAGGGGGTTACACGTGCTACCCTCAGATGATCTAAATGATCTGGACCAGACGCACATATGTTCTCAGTGGGTCATGGTAGCAAGCATGTTTCTTATAGATGTGACCGGAAAAGTAACCAAGGCACAGATTTAACTCCTTTATTCTAGGCTAGAATTTGGAAAAAATAAATACTTCAACTGACCTTTTGATTATCAAAATGTGAAGATTTTTTTTTTTCCTTTAGAACAGAATTTTGGTTGATTCCTTAAACAACTAACCAAGCCTCAGGCTTCCTGCTCTGACCCTGCCAGCCGCTCTACCCTAAACTCAGTTTTTCTCATTTTAAAGTCTGTGTATGGTTGTGTAGATGCCCTTGTCTTCTGTAAACATGAAGCTCTCTGTCGACTTAAGTACCCCCAATATGCCATTGCATGGCTCTTTCTAGAAAACTTCCTCAGACTCCAAGCCTAACTGCTATTGGCATCCCCCGTGGAAGCCTTGGTAGGCAATTAGCAAGGAAGACTACCCAGTGTTTCTCGTCTTTTCATTACTGGGCCATTGTCCATCTCTAGGGATATCTTTGGTGATTTTCCACCCTATCCATCTCCTTCCATCTCCTCCATGAAAACATAACGCCACAGACTCAGATATGGCTCTTTGTGTCCTGTGGCAAACCATTGTATAATTATACAGTATCTGAGATCTTACATTCTCTCTCTCTCTCTCTCTCTCTCTCTCTCTCTCTCTCTCTCTCTCTCCCTTTTCTCCCCTCTTTCTCTTTCCATAAAAGCCATGGTTTTTCCTACCTGGAAGTAATTTGGCTTCTGCTGAGAATTCAGGAAAGTTTGGGAAGAAAGACCTTACTCGTACTCTTAAGACAGTTAAGAATAAACAAATCAGCTGGTTTCCCTTCGTTCCTGCTGACAGGTTTACATCAAATGTTAGAGAGCTTAAGGAAAATAACAATGACATAGACAATAAATTTCGGCTGCCTTTGACCTAGCCAAGGGTGGAGCCGTTGCTAGCCAACTGCAGGGGTATAAATCAGGAGCCTCGAATGCAGCCTGCAAGCCAGAGTTGGGCTGTGAGGTAGCATGGATGGACTTCAGTGGTAGAGCACTTGACCAGCACCAAGACTCTTTTTTTACTTAACATACCTGGAGATCTTCCATAGCGGTTCCCCCCTTTTTCAATGGAAGGTGCTTTAGCTGAGGCAGGACATGTGTTTATTTTTCCCATTTACTAGCAGGACATTGGCTAGATTAATCTTTGGTTTTGTGAACTTTGATAAGAAAGAGTTGAAAGCATTGACATTCTTCTCTCTGATCTCACTATTTCGAGCACTAAGATTTCCATCGATCCTGTGCTCCTCTGTCCTCTGAGAAGCTCCACACCCTCCCTGTCAACCCCGGCTCGTTTTTGCTGAGTCAAATGCACAGCAGAGTGATGTGGCTCAGAAGTCCCTTAAGCACAAAAGACTAAAAGGAAAGATATATGTCAAGGAAGTGGAGTTTATTGGCTGTTTGAAATTGATTGATTGATTGATTGTGTGTGTGGCTTTATTTCTCATAAACCGCATATAGAATCTTCTCTCTCTGCTTGGAATTTGCAGGTAAGGTGGGAGAGGCCCAACTAGCTTGTGCGGAGAGGAGAGCACACTTCATGGCTCACAGGGACATGAACCTAGAGATCTTCAAACTCTGCCTTCCTTTATCTCTTGGGGCGAGCAAGGCCGACAGGACTGCCAAGGCTAACTGAGCATTTAAGAGCCATCCTTGCCTGGCTGGCTTGTGCAGGCTGCGAGCTAAATCCAACTCAGAGAGGCGGCTATAAATAGCCATTCATTGTCAGCGTGTGTGAGAAAAGACAAGAGTGAGTGCGTGTTGGTCTGATTCAGGCCCCATTAAACGGCTGTGTGGACAGGACTGTAAACGAAGCGGCGGGGATTGGAACAAGAGTCCGCAGGCACAGCCAGGGGCTTGACACTCACCGAAGGGAAGCTGTTCAGCGCTGGACTCGCCTCTGCTATGGCAAAAATCATCTTGAGGCACCTCATAGAGACCCCAGTGCGCTATCAGGAGGAGTTTGAAGCTCGAGGCTTGGAAGACTGCAGGCTGGATCATGCGCTCTATGCGCTGCCGGGGCCAACCATCGAGGACCTGAGGAAAAGCAGGGGCACGCCCCAGGCTCTTGCGGAGGATTCAGCCTCCACCGAGATGCCACCCGGACAAGGCAAATCCCGCTTCCAGATCTTGCTGGATGTGGTCCAGTTCCTGCCCGAGGACATCATCATCCAGACCTTCGAAGGCTGGCTGCTGATTAAAGCGCAGCACGGAACCAGAATGGACGAGCACGGTTTTATATCCCGGAGTTTCACCCGACAGTACAAACTGCCAGATGGCGTCCAAACCAAAGATTTGTCTGCTATTCTCTGTCACGATGGGATCTTGGTGGTGGAAGTAAAGGATCCACTCGGGACCAAGTAAAATTGGTTCTTGTTCACACTGCAGGATGAAATGAAAGCGGCATGCGCGGATGTTTAACTTTTGAGATGGTTTTGCTGTAACTTTTATGAGGATTAAAAACGTATCCACAGTTCTTGGTATGTGGAGGTTGTCTTTCTTATCGGTGGTCAGAAAGGAAGGCTTTCGAATGTGTCTGAAAAATGATGCTACTTTTATAAGAAAATCACCCGAGAACTAGCAGACTCGAGTTTGGTCCTAGAAAGGACCCGGCATTGTTCCTTGGTGAGTTTAACGTTCCAGAGAGGCAACTTGTCTGATCCATGGCAAAGCAGCCATGTTAGGTAAAGAGATTCTGTTCTTACTCATTTCATGGAAGGTCATAGAGTCAGACGGCTAGAATGCAGTGCTCGGAGCTGGGTCTGAACCTAGTTAGGAGTCACTACCGTTCTTGCTCCTCCCCCAAGCATCAGAGGGACTTTTCAGTTAGCTTGGTTTTTAAAAAGTTTCAATCCAGACCTCACTCCGTCCTTAAAAACTAAATTGACGCAGGACTTTTGATCATAAGCAGCGTTTATTACTTGTGTGTTTGAATTGTTGACTCACAGTGTATATTGTCTCGTAAGTTAGGTGTAGGAGACTAAAACATTGAATTGCTGAATTTAGTAAGTCTCAGTCCTTGCTGTGACAAAGCAGAGATAGCAAGCATCACGCATCTGCTGTCTGGTGTAAAGTTTTAAATAGCCCTGCAGCCAGCGGGGACACCCGAGCTCAGGCAGCCATCTGAGTTCACACAGCGCATGCTCGTTAGGACTAGACTAGCGCCTCTGTTCTCCCACGCGGCTGCTTTGGCTCAAACCTGAGCTGGTGGTGGTTAAGAATTCCAGCTTTGGGAGGCTCGCCTCGACAGCTGCGCACAGGCATCTTGAGTATTTGCTATCTCATCCCGTACATTTGAAATACTCCTGTGGAGAAAGCGGCTGTTTTTCTATCACTGGGCACCGGCTGTGAGCTGACGCGGAGCCCTGGGACAGTGCTAAGAATAGCAGGAGAACGACAACCCCTATCACGGTGGACAGCTCTGTCACTGCGCACGTCCATAATGCCTCCCTTGGAGTCAAGTTAAAACAGGGAAGACAGGAAGTGAATCAATCAGGGAGTGAGTCAGTCGAAAATCAGAAATCAAACTCTGAGAAGGCCATGGCTACTTTTTACTAACACTGAAGGGATTTGAAAGTTCATGTTCCCTTATCACTTTTGACAAAATAAGAGTTATCCTTGCATGAAATCTGACACCCTGACTGCCTTTGTCCCCACTGTCATCAACTCAAACCCACTACCTGCGCTTCTTAACCCCATCGGCTTCATTCTCTGATGACGGCCACACGGTTCTGACTTCCAGTGGGTTTCACCCAGTGAGTGAAGAAGAGACCTGGTCAGTCGTTCTCATCAACTTAGACCATGAAACCCAGTATATGGACAAGTTCAACAGAACAGAATCACCATACACTGGCTGCCCCTCACCCAGTGACACCCACCGTGGAACAGAGGGGATGTAGCTAGCGCACAGGAGGAACAAGCTCGGGGCTTGCTTTTCTGCTTACTTCCACAGGGCAGCAGACGGAGACTTCGCCATGCACACACACACACACACACACACACACACACACACACACACACACACAAGGCTCCCCAGGGCTATTCCCAGCCTTATGGGGCTCTGGGGTTATAACACCCGTCTCAGCAGCTGAGGGTGTGGCTTTCTCACCTTCTTTTCCTGGGCACTACTCCATCCCTTGCTAATTCCCCTGTCTCTGCTACTCTTTCATAGAAGGTGCACTCATTAAAGTTTCTTGAGAAATAGAAATCTGTATCTGGTCGGAGTCTGGTGTGCTTGGCATTTTATATGATAAGAAGGAAAAGGAGGGGGAGGAAGAGGAGGAGCAGGAGTAGAAGGTTATATTTGCAGCCAGGAAGCTTCTTGAGGATGTACTTTTAGAAAAAAAGTAGAAATTCAAACAGAATTCCACAGATACCTTTTGAAATACAACCCTGCTTAACACAGTGCTTTCCCAAACATACTTATCATTAGACCAAAATAAATAAATAAATAAATAAATAAATAAATAAAACAAAAAAAAAAGTGAAGTCTACTATCTTGCCTCCCAAGGATGTTTTCAGCAAACAGTTACAAAATGCTTCTTGGCCTGACCCTTCCTGGGAAGATTTTGGACATGAGGAAGGAAAGTAGCCTTGGTCAGGGACTTTGACTCTGCTTTCATCCTGTCTGTTGGGCTGAAGGATCTGGTACAGTCACAGTTTCTTGTTCCAAAAACAGATTCCTGTAGATGCACAGCCTCTACTGTTAAAAATATTCTCTGGTGAGGATAGGGGTGGGAAGCGAGGACGGGGTGGGAAGCGAGGATGGGGTGGATAGCGAGGATGGGGTGGGAAGCAAGGACAGGGG
>NW_026067959.1:3883369-3897027 GCF_014885135.2 Alexandromys fortis | reverse complement strand
GGAGTGGATAGCGAGGATGGGGGGGTAGCGAGGATGGGGTGGGAAGCAAGGATGGGGGGGGTAGCGAGGACGGGGTGGGTAGTGAGGATGGGGTAGGTAGCAAGGATGGGGGGGTAGCGAGGACGGGGTGGGTAGCCACATGTGTGGAAGACCGATGTGTGAAAATACATAAATAGCACCTGTATGGACAATCTAAAGTGTAAACAGTCACGGAGTGCAAATTAAAATTTGAGCAATTCCAGTGGCGCAGGATTCCTATTTGTTTTTATTAGGGATCTGAAATGTCCTTATCAATATTTTTATTAATGATATGAAAACTCCTGGTAGTGGAATTTAGCATGTCAAAACTTACTTTTGGAAACAAACGATTTACAACCTTAGGTTTTAAAAAAAAAATCTTCGGGTTGGAGAGATGGCTCCGAGGTTAAGAGCACTGACTGCTCTTTCAAAGGTCCTGAGTTCAATTCCCAGCAACCACATGGTGGCTCACAACCACCTGTAATGGGGTCTGGTGCCCTCTTCTGGCCTGCAGGCATACGCACAGACAGAATATTGTATACATAATAAATAAATAAATATTAAAAAATTATTATGAAAGCCTGCTCCCTTTTGGAAGCTTTAGCTTTAATCTGTTTTAGGAGAAGTACCACTTCCTAGTACGTTAGCGCCACCATATCTTCCTGCTCTACATTCAGTGGGATAGTGTGGTTTCCGAAGCTTTCGGTTTATTTGTGTTTTATTTTTTTTTCACTGCTGGGGAAATTGTACTTAACAAATACAACAAAAACCAGACGATGAAAGCTTAGAAATGTGTTACTCATCTAGGGCTCGTTTAACATGTTTCAGTCCTACAGAGTGGAGATGTGTTCTGTTAATCTGTGTAGAAAACATAGCTAGCAAAATATGCTCAAAAGCATTTGAACGACACGAAGTCATAGGTCATATTCACTAAACTCCTGTGTGTTTTATGGCCAAGGATTTGACTCCTTATATGAAGGCCAGATATCCTAGTTTGTGTGTGATGTCCCAACTTCTCTGTGAAGTCTCATGTCCCGAGAAATCCCTTAGGGTGAGCCTGGTCCACTGGCTCCTCTATATCTGCACCTCATCGAATCTTCAGAACTATAATATAATGTGTATTGCATACATGTGTTGAGATATCACATGGGTACCCCATAAATAAAATAATTACGCTTAACACAGATTTTAAATGTTTCAATGAGAATGCCAGCTACTCTGATTTAACCATTACATACTATGTATGTATCAAATGATCACTGTGTCTCACAAATCCACACAATTGAAACATAATAATGACCAAAACAATCCCCAAGGACACAGCATGGGTACTCTAGCTGTCCCCATTCTGCATGTGGGAAATTTAGGTGAGCAAACTGCCCCAAATTTTCCAGCCTAGAGGGTGACAAATTTGGATCTCAAATTCCTAACTGTTTAAATTTGTTTGCTTTCAGAGTGTACCTCCCTAGTTATTCTGGTCTTGGCCACGAAGCCATAGGCTTCCTTATTTTGTCCTTCTCCCTGGGATCACGTTGTTCTATGGACTTCATACCAAAAAGAGCTATTTCAAATCTACTGTTGAATTAAAAAAAAAAAAACAGTTACACAAGAAGCTGGTTATAACTCATTCAATAGCAACAGAAAATTGAAGGCACACTGAGTTTTCCAGAGCCTTGAAATGTTTATTTTGGGAAATGAAGGACACTGACCTTGGAGAGAAAATACGAGAATACAGAGAAACCTGACCCTGGAAGGATCAGTGTTAAGAGAGACAGGAGATGCCAGCCAGCAGCTCGAAGAGCAGAGCAGTCGGTGCAGTGTGTCACAGGGTGCCACACTGGGCAGTCTGTCTATCCAAAGCCATAGGCAGAAACGGACAACTGCCGTCTAAGACAAGCACAGAGCAGCCTGCTCTGGAGGAGAGGGCAGACGACTACTTCTCTCTTGATGAGCTGGAGTCTAAGAACCTTCTGGCATCTTTAATCCACCTCTCCTCTGTCCTGCACTGGAAAGAATGGGAGCTGGAGTTACATCAGTATTTCCAAAGCCCCTTTATGCTCTGCTTTTTGGGTTCGGAGGTGATTCACCTTGCTACTGTGGATCTTTCAGACTTTCTTCAAATATGTGTGCGATTCAGAAGAAAGAATACAAGAGCCATGCGCTATCTTGCCCCCACAGACCTGCTCTAGAAGTGAAAAAGTCTGCTAACTCTGCAGGAGGGAAAAGGGTTGAGTCTTAAATATCTTAAGAGCACTTCCGCACTCTATTTTAGGAGGTGGCAACTGAGAAGGGTTTGAGAAAGGGAGAAAAGAGCTACTTTTAGCTTTATCTGCTGCAGCGGGGATAGAGCCTTTGAGAGGCATCACAGATTGACTTGCTGTGAACTTGCTTTCACCTTCACTCTGTGAGTTGCTACATCTCACAGGAAAATTCAGCCATCAGGAAGATCTGGGCTGCTCTGATACGTGGCACGGATACATCAAACAGAAGAGAAAGTAAAAGACTCACACAGTGGTTTCCTACAGAAACTGCTCTGTAGGCCCAAAGCAGAGCGCAGCGGGTGGGCCCTGTGCTGCAGTCCAGCTGGGATGTTCTGTTCGCAAAGACTCACGTGTTAAGGGCTTGGCTCCCAGGCTGGGATTCTCCGAAGGTGACAAAGAGCTTAAGAAGTAGGGTCTCAAGGGAGGTTTTTGGTCACCAGGGTTAATCCCATGGAGAAGACAGTGAAACACTGTCCCTGCTCTTTCTGCCTTTGAGGGGAAGGGTTTGCTTCATTGTGTGTTGGAGCCATGATGTGGGCCTCAGGCTCAAAACAATGGTGCTGACCAGCTACAGAGTGATACCTCCAAAACTCTGAGCAAAACGAATCTGTTCTCTTTCTAAACTGATCTGCTCAGGCCTTTTGTTACACTAAAGGAAATCTTAACACACCCCGTATACCTGCTAGCTTCCTTCCAAGTGGAAATGGCCAGGGCCAAAGGGAGCTTGGCTTTTGCATAATAAAGAAATACAAAATTCTAGGGACAGGAATCGTGCTTGCTGTGTAAGGCAGGAGGAGACCTCGAGGAAGGAACAGCAAGACCTCTGGGAAGCATCCTGCCACTCTTGTCCTCAGACCCACAGGTCTCTCACACACCACTCCTGTCCCGATAGTCATATCGTTCCTACATTATCAGAGTAGAGAGAAAGTGCCCACTTAGCCAGTCTAGCTCCAGCCCTCTCCTAGTTAGGGTTTCTATTGCTGTGAAGAGACACCATGACCACGGCAAGTCTTATGAAGGAAAACATTTAATTGTGATGGCAACTTACCGTGTCAGAGGTTCAGTCCATTGTCATCATGGCGGGGAACATGGCATCTGGGAGTATGGCAGTCTGCACGCTGACATGGTGCTGCAGAATTCTTTTTTTTAATTAATTAATTAATTTATTTATTAAAGATTTTTGTCTCTTCCCCACCGCTGCCTCCCCTTTCCCTCCCCCTCCCCCAATCAAGTCCCCCTCCCTTGTCAGCCCAAAGAGCTATCAGGGTTCCCTGCCCTGTGGGAAGTCCAAGGACCACCCACCTCCATCCAGGTCTAGTAAGGTTAGCATCCACGAAACTGCCTAGGCTCCCACGAAACCAATAGGTACAGTAGGATCAAAAACCCATTGGCATTGTTCTTGAGTTCTCAGTAGTCCTCATTGTCCACTATGTTCAGCGAGACCGGTTTTAACCCGGGCTTTTTCAGACCCAGGCCAGCTGGCCTTGGTGAGTTCCCGATAGAACATCCCCCTTGTCTCAGTGTATGATGCAAAGGCGACAAGAAGTGAACTGTGACCCTGAGTGTATCTTGAGGGAGCCCACCTCCGCAGAGGTACACTTCCTCCAACAAGGCCACACCCACTCCAACCAAGCCACACCCCCTAATAGTGTCATTCCCTTCGGTGACCATTTTCTTTCAAACCACCACATTCCACTCCCTGGCCCCCAAAGGCCTGTAGCCATAGCATAATGCAAAAATGCATTCAGTCCGACTTCAAACGTCCCCATAGTCTATCACAGTCTCTACAATGTTTCAAAGTCCAAAGTTGAGAGTCTCTTCAGAGATTCATGTAATCTCTTAACTGTAATCCCCTATAAAAATCAAAATAAAAAAAACAGGTCACACACTTCCAACATCTAGTAGCACAGGTTATAAATTATCATTACAAAACACAGGGAAGGGAGCAGAGTGAGGAAACACCGAGGACCAGCTGGGCACACTCCCCACTCCACAGCTCCATGTCTGATGTCAAAACACTCTGCAGATCTCCAACTCCTTTCAGCTTTGTTGTCTGCAACACTTGTCTCTCTCTCTGGCTGGTTCCATTCCATGGCAGCAGCTTTCCTCAGCAGCTTTTCTCAGCAGGTCTCCCACAGCTCTGGCAACTGCTTCTCTGAAGCAATTTAGGCTTCAACCTCACAGCCTCACACAGTGGCCTCTTAGGAGGCCACTTAGATAGGACTCTATTCAGGGACTCCCCTGACACATGCCTGGCCTCAGCGGCTTAGCTTAGCTGTGGAAGGAGATTCCATAATGCCTTTCTTCTAGCCTG
The DNA here is from genome assembly GCF_014885135.2 of Alexandromys fortis. Lineage (NCBI taxonomy): Eukaryota > Metazoa > Chordata > Mammalia > Rodentia > Cricetidae > Alexandromys > Alexandromys fortis. The sequence goes on along the minus strand of NW_026067959.1, from coordinate 3,892,434 downwards.
GACTCTAAAGCCAGGACCGCACGGCCAAAGCTGCGGAGTTCTGCTGCTTGCTGGAGCTGGAACACAGCCCCCTTGTTCAATTACACCTTCACCAGCTTTCTGTTTTCCATGGTTTCCTCCACTGCCTGAGCGTGGCTGTTCTGGAACTCACTATGTAGAGCAGATGGCCCCAAACTCAGAGATCTGCCAGCCCCTGGCTTCCTAGTGCTGGGATTAAGGGTGTGCACAAGCCCCTTTGCCTTCTCATTTTTTTTTTTTTTGGTACTATGCTCTGTCCTTTTTAGTACAGACACTTCTGTCTTTGGCTCTTCTCTTGCTTAGGAAGAGGACTCCCACAGTACGTACATTTGGTACGCTTGCATGTCTTTTTCCTGTTAATCTGCATCAGACTAATTTAAACTGAAAAACACATAAGACCGTGGTAAAATACTGTCTCTCCTATACACTTGTGATCATTTTATTTGGGGTTTCCCCAGAGTACCCGCTACTTCATATTATAACCTATCAGAATGAAAACTTGCAGGTGCACAGACTGTCCAGGAGAGGGCGCTGAGACCTTACAAAGCCAGAGAGGGACCCGCCATTCCAGCAGCCTTCCAAGTGCACAGGTTTTTTACCTTAGGCACTGATATCCCGGGAGGACTGGTCTGCATGATAATGGGCTGTTCTGCTGGCAAACACTAAAATTCTTGTGTGCTAATGCTCTCATAGATGCTTTTGAGTTGATAGAATTAGCTAACTTAATTGCCATTAGAATAAAGTCATAATTAAAAAGCCCAATCTGCATTAGCGGGATCTTTCAAGTCACAACAGTCGCTCCGTGATCCCAGAAGAGAAGGGAAATCGAAATACTCAATGGCAGCTTCTAGACCAGTGGTTCTCAACCTCCCTAATGCTGTGGCTCTTTAACCATAAAATCATTTCATCGCTACTTCATTATCGTAATTTTACTACTGTTATGCATCATAACGTAAATGTCTCTATTTCTGATGGTCTCGGGTGACCCCTAAGGGCCATTTGACCCCCATGGTGTTGCAATCCACAGGTTAAAAACCTCTGTTCTAGATGGAACGTATCTGAAGTCCGATTCAACAGAAATGAGTGTGTGAGATATGCAATTGTATGAATTCTTATGCCCATTCTTCCTCTCAAGTTCTGAGAAAGACTAGCTTTTTGCATTCATGTTTCATGGCGTTAGTAAAGAAATTGCCTGTAAGCTGGAGGTAGACTGTAGTTCTAGTCCTGTATCTGAAATAACCACCACCGGCAGGTCCTTTATCCGTCTCTTTCTAGATTAACATTAAAGTAGGGTTGGGGGAGAGGGCAGAATGTGTTTCATGCAGGGTGGATCTAGATGCCTTTTCTGCTGGAACTGCTGTAACCAGGACCGATGCCTCATCTGCCTTCTTCTGAAAGTATCAGCAGCTCATTTGTGTCCGTGTCCGCCTCCCCCTCCCCCCCCCCCGGGGCAGGACAAGGGCTGTGGTGATTACTCTAAGCTCATGAGGGTCTTAGTAAGCAGGTTCAGAGAGCGGGAAGGGAGAGTGGCTAAGACCGATGGTGTGCAGTGCGTCACTGATCAGTTCCAATGGAGCTGGGTTTTAGCATGTGGGATAAATCAGATGCATGTCACTGCTGAAGGAAGCCACATCTGTGGGGAAACGGAACATCAGCATAGCACAGCTTCAGGACCCCTAGATGCTGCGTGTAAAACAGGCCCTTTCCTAAGCATATCCATTTATGTCTTGATAATGAAAGAAAAGTTGGTAGAGAATTGTCTAAGTCAGAAACACAACTTTTATTAAGGAAGTTGTCACACTGGCCCTTAACGACCCCACTAGTTACATTCAAGTAAAACGGTGGTGACAAATTAGGTTAGACACAGCCTCAGACAGCTGTTCTCCGAGAACCCGTCCAGCTAGAAATTACGTTTAGTGTCATTGCTGTTATTTATCTTTGAGTCCTTCTGACCTCCCAACCTCAAACTGAATCTCCAAATTGGATTTGTGAAAAATCAAAGCTCCCACGAGGCATTTCTTGAGGCAAGAAATCAGGGAACTGGCATCATTATAAAGACAGCCCTTTTCTCTTCCACATCCAATCCAGCTTTTCAGCCTGACGTTATGTGGTGGCTGTGCAATGGCCGAGGAAGGTACGGCTTCCTGAGTGACGCTTTCCTCATCGGTAAGCTGAGAGTAATTCACAGAGTAAGACCCTGACCAAACCAGTGACAGTCACCTCAATACAGAACATCCATGGGATTCATTAGAAACCGTCGACGTTAGATGACTTCAGGATGATGATGAGCTTGCCTTACAGACCTGGTCCCTCCCTGCCAGACCTTTAGGAAACAGCACGCTTGGGGCTTGGTTCAAAGATAAAAGAAGACATAGTGCCCTCTAGTGGGAAATAGACGAAACAATCTAGAGACGGGTATTTTTTAATTTCCTGCCTGGAATTCAGACTGAAATAAATCACAAAAATGAAATATAAAATTAGGAAACCAAGTATTAATATCTAGAGAGGGTTTGGGTACCTTTGTATTATCACAGAAAACAATGAAGCTTATCTTATCCTTTCGTTAGAAAAACATTTATGTAGACAACTTTAGGTTCAAGGCCACAAACACTTTTTGCCAAAGAAACATGAGCCACTGTGACTGTCCTTGCACAAGTGATTGGGTTTTCTACCACAAAATTATTTCAGCTGGGCCTGATGATTCTTCCCAACTATGCTGGGTGCTGAGGCAGGTGACATTCAAGGCCAGCCTGAGCAACTTCCTGAGACTATGTCAACATCAAAAGTGAAACCTGGGCTGCGTAGTACAGCACTTGCTCGCACGCGTGAGGTCCTGAGCTCAATCCCCGCTTCTTAGAAAAGATTTCAGTGTGCTGGAAGAGAGACGGAAAGACTTCTTGCTGCCCATATGTGGTCCCACTCAACTGGCCAGTCCCAGCCTTTCTGATCTTTTCTGAGATGTCTGGTGTACTCCTGCACCTGCAATCCTGGCACAGGGGACTGAGGCAGGAGGACTGGGAATTCAGAAGCTGCCTGGTTAACACTGCAAGACCCTGTTTTCGTCTTCCAAAAAGAAATTGTCATGGGACTGTCTCTAATGGTACTGTCTATGCGCGAGCTGTTACTTAAAGAACATTTCCCTTAGCCGAGTGTTACTGGGTTGGTTTGTGTCCAGCTTCTGACCCTTACAATTTCCTCTTCACCAACACTGCTGCCCTTAACAGTCAGTCAGGACAGTGTAATGTGGTGGTCAAAGGCAGACACTCTGACCTCAGACTGGACTTCAATCCCAGCTTTAGCATTTATGGATAGCGCAGGGCATGTTCTTCAGTATAAAACACTGTGTTAATACCACTGGCTTTACAGCGCATCTAACGGAGGATGGTTAGAACAGGGCTTATTCCTGAGAGACTCTTCTGGGCCTTCTATAGATTCCATATACTATTGATTCAAGAGGTTATAGTTTATGCGAGGAAGAGTCCATGCAGGAAGGGCCCTCACCCTGTGTGTTGACTTTTAGGAAGAGAATGTTTCCTTACAGCCCTCTGGCTTCTCTTCTCTTCTCTTCTCTTCTCTTCTCTTCTCTTCTCTTCTCTTCTCTTCTCTTCTCTTCTCTTCTCTTCTCTTCTCTTCTCTTCTCTTCTCTTCTCTTCTCTTCTCTTCTCTTCTCTTCTCTTCTCTTCTCTTCTTCCTAGAGAAGCAGGGGGATGTATGGGCAGTGGACACGAGTATCCCATGAAGAGAAGGCAGAGCCTTTTCCAGCGGCGCTAGGTGGGTTTGTCCCTCACTCTCTAGTAAGTCTACACTTTAACTCTGTCGATAATAAGGCGAGTAGCTTGTTTTCCACCTGATAGCAGTATGCTACGGCTCTCTGCCTGGCCAGATCTCCGTCTGTGGATAACTTACATACATCAGCTAGTTCTTGAAGAGTGTGATAGAATTTGCCTAGGATGGTTTTCTAAGATGACCAAGACTGGAAACAAAGAGCTTTCTAAGATTTACAATAAATTACAGTGTTGGACCCTAGCGTCCAATCACTGAGGAGGAGGAGTCGCCCCAAGAGACCATCTCTCATATCACAGCTGATGTAAAGGCATGAGGATTTTATTAATTCTGTCATGACAGAGTCCTCCAGCAGTCGGGAGGCTAGAAGACCCTGAATGTCTGGTACAGGCTATTTTTTAAAGGGAAAAACCACAGAAGGAAGGGGTGTCTGGGGGTTGTTCTTTAACTATTATGATTGGCTTATTCAAAAGGGCTATTACCAATAATTGACTGGAGAGTGGTTGCCAGATCAGATGAGGTAAAGGGACACTTCTGAAGGTCACTTTGCCCCTTCCTAGGGACTAAGTCAGAACATCAGTAACTGAGTCAACACCTAAGGATTATCTTGCCCCTATTCAGGGAGATGGAAAGTTCCCAACGTCTCAGTACGTGCATGCATAGGTGTTATGTCCTTGGTTCCCAGGGGAGGAAGGAAAGTACTGAGAGTTGTCAGAAATGGCTTCAGAATTGTCCTAAAGTTCTACAATAGTAATATATAATTATAATAACATGTACAACTCTGGTCAAAGTGAGTAACTGCTAGCTCTCTTTGATGAGGTGTGGTATCATAGCCAAGCTATGGCAGTGAAATCAGTGAATTGGTGCAGGAGAATTGTCTGTATTCTGTCAGTCATGTTTTAAATAAATGCTGATTGGCCAGGCAGGAAGTATAGGCAGGAAAACCAGATAGGAAGTAGAAATGATGTAATGAGAACAGGAGAATTCTGGGAAGGAGGAAGTTGATTCCTGCCTCTCCTGCCCAGACCACCGAAGCAACAGGATGTGATCTGCCTCACTGAAAAAGGTACTGAGCCACATGGCTAACATAGATCAGAAAAATGGGTTAATCAAGATGTGAGAGTTAGCCAGTGAGAGGCTAGAGCTAATGGGCCAATCAGCTTTATAACTTACAGAGACCTTTGTGTGATTTTCTTTGGGACTAAACAGTTGTGGGGTACTGGGTGGGACAGAAACCCCAGCAAACAAGCCAGCCCCTTCTCATGTTACAGTGAACAGTTCCTCAGCATCTGTTTTTCTAATTGTGTGGCCTAGTTGGCAAGAATGCTGTAGACATATTGTGTGCATGTGTGGGGTGGGATTATGTGTGTAATATATGTGTGTGGTGGAGTGGGGGCTGTGCGTGCATGTGTGTGTGTGTATATATGTGTGTGTGTGTGTGTATTCTCTTTAAAGCAACCCTATATCCTTGGCTGGGCAGTGGTGGTGCACACCTTTAATCCCAGCACTTGGGAAGCAGAGGCAGGCGGATCTCTATGAGTTCAAGGCCAGCCTGGTCTCTGTAGTGAGTTCCAGGACACCCAGGACTACACAGTGTCTCAAAAAACAAAACAAATAAAACAAAAAACTTCCACACAATACAACAAAAACAAGAACAACAACAACAAAACAAACAAACAAAAAACCCAACAACCCTATTTCCTCCATTTTGCAGCAATTGATACTGAAAGACAGAAGCAGCAATCTGCGCAGCATTGTATGACGGCTGATACTGGTGACTTCACAGGCTCTACAATCACCTGGAAGACAAACCTCTGAACAGGTCTTTGAGGGAGTTTCTAGACTGGGTTAAATTGAGTTAGGAAGATCCACCCTGAATATGGGCAGCACCATTCTGTGGCCTGGGATCTCAGGCTGAACCAAAAGGGGAAGTAGGCTGAGAACCAGTGTTCATCTCTCGGCTTCCCTGTGGATGCAGTGTGAGCACCTCCCACTCCCCCTGCCACGCTTTCCCCGCCATGATGACATGCATCCCCTCATGTTGTAAGCCAAGACAAAAATTTCATCCTTGAAGGTGCTCCATCTTGCCTCAGCCTGGAATATCTTAATACTTCTAGCAAAACATACTAGACTCTTTCTTATTCTTATTCCTTAAACCTAATCTGCCAAACCCAGATTATCTTGAAAAGGATCAAGGATGCTCAGGAGTGATGCTTTGTGCATTTATTAGCCATCTGGTCACCCTGTAGGCGGTAGAGTAGACCCAACAGAGCAACCCCAGTGAGCCACACCCTTGTATAATCCTGTCCCCCTGGGTGCTGGTAGAACCTATAACTTGCTTCTAAACTGTAAAGCAGCTGCAAATATTATCAGATGTGGGGGAGCCCATAGAAGTGGCTCCGCTCCATCTTGATTTAGGGTTAGAGAGTTCAAGTGTGTTTTGCTCCTTCAAGGTCAAACAGCAGGTCTAAGGTGAAGCTTCTGTAAGTCTTGCCTAGATAACAGGATGTTTGGCCTAAGGTGTAGATACTGGGTGCTTTGCTCCTCAATGTTTTGAACTCTTGCTTGTTCCTTGTATTATGATTTTTTTTTTTAAAAAAAAGTCTTCTTGTCCTCCCCTTTGTCTTGGGTATAAAAGGGCTATGAAAAATAAACCTGAGGTTCAGTATTCACTGATGGTCCTCAGTCTATCCTGTGTCTGTTTCTTCTGTGTCTCTGTTATCCCTCTGGGCAATTTCTCAATCAATGTGTTCCCTCCATGCAAGAATGAACAACCTGGGTGGGACCCAGCAAGTCATTGCCCCATTGCCCGGATGTGGGCTGTGCCACAGATGTCACTCTGTTGATTGTGTTTTGTTATAAAAGACTGTCTCAACTGGATGCAAAGACATCCTTGCTGGCTTCGAAGAAGCCATGTTGAGGAAGGGCCATGCAACTACAGACAGCTTCTTTAAGATGACAGGGGTCCCGAAACAACAGCCAGCAGCAAAACAGGGAGCGTGGTGCCCTAGCCTCAGGGTCAAGGTCTGTCCACGCTATAAGAGTTCAGAAGTAGGAGCTGCTTCCCCTCATTCAGGCCTTTAGATGAGGGGCCATCCGGCTGGCCCCTTGTAGCCCTAGAATACCCCGAGCTCAGGATGTAGCTGAGCCATGCTCAGATGCCACCCACTGTAAGAAACTCTGAGCTCATAGCAGGGCGTGCTTTTGGACTTTTTGGACGGGCTCACTGCCCAGTAGCAGATCGCTAAGAAAGGCAGTGGAGTGGTAGACAGCCAGGGGGAATGTTGGAGACACTCAGCGATAAGAAATCAGGAAAGGCCAGAGACTTTTCAAAGTTCTTTTTGAGATAGGAGCACTTCACCAAACGCCCCACCCAGCCTGTGCTGTGTAGAATTCGCCTTGTGTAAACACTGTGATTATGGCTTTGAGAAGATATGCACATTGGTCTGGTTTTGGCCAGGAATGCAGAAATCATTACACCACTTGAATGATGTAAGGCACACGCTTTGTTAAGGAGGCAGTGAGAGCAGATGGGGAGCCTGGGGACAGGGAGACAGCCTAAAGATTAGCAGCACATCTGTGGCATTCTAAGCCACCTTTGGACTCAAGTTTCAGATTGTACCTCACCCCAGGCACTGGCATCCATACAACCAAAGAGTCTGAAATGTTTGGGTGGAAATTCCATTCCAAGTCCCCTCCCTTGGGAGTTGCCTCAGTCCAAACTCCACCCCCAAGAAAGCCCCTAAATGATGACCCCTCCCCAGAGATGCTCAAGACCTCCCCCACAGGGTATTTAAACTGCCCCCCAGAGAACAAACACGTGGTTTCCAGTCTTCCTTATCTCCTTTCTGGGGGACTCAAAAGCCATGCAGGAGCATTGGTATCTTTTTCTAATTCGGTTTGATTTGGTCTGGTTCAGATTATTGTGTGGGAGGAGGGGCCTATCGGAGTGGAGAAACTTTTCAATATGGTATTGAAATATATTTATATTTGTACATGTGAGTGTGTTGTTTTGTTTGAGACTGGGTGTGGCTGTGTTGTTCCAGCTCAGGCTAGCTTCACACTAGCAAGTCTGACTTTCCCCACAGTAGCCAGGAAATAAAGCTGCCGATAAGAGGCAACAAGATGACTGCCAAGATGAGGGACCCGGATACTGGAACTGTTATGGGAAAACTGGGAAGCAGTGGTTTACCCAGAGTGTAGTGGATTAAATAAAATGCTGCAGGTGTGAACAACGGGTCCTGAGACCTCAAGCAGGGGTAGGCAGCTGGCAGGGAGCTGCGTGGCAGGTGAGAGACAGAGGCATGGATAGGTACACCATGCAGAGTAAGGTTGGATATTTATTTAGTGGGCTATGGAAGGGAAGGGGAGAGGAGGTAAGGAGAGAAGGGGGGAAGAGAAGAGAGAAACACAGAGAGAGGGGGGAGGGGAGAAGTGGGGAGAATAGAGAGAGGCAGAAGCTGCCTCTTTCAGGGAGAGAGCAGACCATTACACAGAAGCCATGCTTACACAGGTTCAGTAGCAGCATGTTGCAATAATTGCTTTTCTCCATTAACATGAACAACAAAACAATTCAGAAAAATAGCTGGCTCAAGGTGATAGAAGTGCCCATTAATAGGAACGCAAAGTTTTGATAAATTCTGGTGAGTTTCTTTCTATAAAGGAGGTCTTGGTAAAGTGAAGCACCACTAAGTTACCAGATTCTTCATTAGCGGTGCTTCATCCTGGCTATCACATCTTTTTCCCACATGGCTCAGCTTTCTTTTCAACAAATGATATTATTTAAACTTGATAGATCTACTCTAGACACTTCCTCAAAGCAACCATCTCAGGTCTGCTCTGGACACTTCCTCATTTCTGTGGATTACCATCCACGGACATAGGAAGTACACCTATCAAGAAACCTGTTCATTTTCTCTTGTTACTCTTTCAGTATAAAGTTCCCTTAGAGTCAGCACTGTTGAAGATTAAGAGAAAATTATCTTTCTTTCCCTATACTATATGCTGACATGGAACTAGTAAGATATAGTGTAATGGTCTGTCCTGTCCCTTTAAGAGACAAGCCACGCCCACTCCCTCCCTTATCTGCCAAGGCAAGCTGATCTTCAGCTTCATGCCTGAGTCCCTTCCCTTTCCATTTCCCTCTCGAAGAGGAAGCTTCTGTTTCTCCCTTCTCACCACTTCTCCTCTTTCCCTCTTCTCTCTCTTCTTCTTCTTCTTCTTCTTCTTCTTCTTCTTCTTCTTCTTCTTCTTCTTCTTCTTCT